>NC_069501.1:1245474421-1245614421 GCF_027579735.1 Bombina bombina
GTGTTTATAGCAAAGATTAGCCTGGTATTCTAATATTTTAGTGGCCATTTTTTAATCTAGGTTTTCTTCTGTGCTGGGACTAAAGAAAAAAGGGGATACAATAAATTTCAAAGTTATTTGCAGTTATTTACTACATATAATTAAATGTTTCATACTGTCTCAAATGTCCCTTTAAAAGACATGTCCCTGGACTGCAAAACAAAGCATAATTTGTCAACTCCAATATTCAAACAATAATATATACTGTGCATTCCTAAAGATGTTTTTATAGCTCTTTAAATTTAAAGGGACATTAAACCCAAAATGTGTTTTTCATTATGCAGATAGAGCATGGAATAATGAACAACTTTCTAATTGACATCAATTATCACATTTTGTTCATTCTTTTTGTTTCTTTTGTTGAAAAGCAGAGACATAAACTCAGGAGCGTGCAGGTGTTTGGAGCACTATACGGTAGTAGTTTTGTAAGAATGTGATCCATTTGCAAGAACACTAGATGGCAGCACTATTTTTTTCCTGTCATATAGTGCTCCAGATGCATACCTAGGTATCTCTTCAACACATAATATTATGGGATCAAAGCAATATTATAATAGAAGTAAATTGGAAACTTTATAAAAATGGTTTGCTCTGTCTGAATCACAAAATATATTTTCTGGGTTTCATATCCCTTTAGCTCTTTTAGCATTATTATTCTACTTTTTTTAATAGATTTCAAGACCAGTGTGTGATTTCTTGTAAGTGAACTATGTATTTAAACTTAAAATGTTATTTAGCAGATGGAATGCTCAGTTGTGATCTCAGAGTGAGGCCATTCAGTTTGGCAGCGGATACCTATCCCCACACTGATCTGTCATTAGAAACAGACGTGCCTTCAATCCTTAACCTCAGAATTTGTGCTAAATAAAGAATTACATCAGTTATTTAAATAGAAGCTTGAAAAATTATAGTGCAAAAATAAAATCATTTCATGCACACACCCATATTCTGCTGTGACCTATAATTATAAACCTTAGTGTCACTAAAAACAACTCCTCCCTGAGTTATATAGAAACTTTCACTTTAGTTTAAAGATGAACGAGAGCGTCTGAAGATGTGAAAGAATTGCTCAGTTTAGAGAGTTGTGTTTCTTGGCTAACAACATCTGGCCAGAGGTTTAGATTGAGCAAGCAAGAAACAGCACTGCAAGCAGCTTTGGCTTCCACATTACTGACGGATTCGGTATGTAAAGGCAGATTTGCTTATACTTCAGTTGACCAGTTGTCTGACCTGCTTGTAAAGTATTTGCATGTAGCTTGTGTAAATGTTCAGAAGAATATATATATATAGGGTGACCATATTGCCGCTTTAAAAAGGGACACATATGAAAAATACATATGTCAGGGCAGTTTTCAGGGCTGTTTAAAGAAATGTTTTGTATAAGAACCCTGACATATGTATTTTTCATATATGTCCCTTCTTAAAGCGGCAATATGGTCAGCCTATATATATATGTATGCAGAGAATTCAGACAGTTTGGAATTACAAACAAAAGAACTTATGTAAACTTTTAACTACCATATAGGACTGCAGTGCACTGCAGATAATTAAATCATTGTGTAAATATGGAAATGTTCTCAGTATTATAAGCAAAGTAATATGCTCTAATGTGTTTAATTTGTAGCCTGGATAACTATAAGATCCATTTATTATGCAGCAGGTGCACAAGGTTCAGCATTTATTGTTAAACAAGCAATTGATTGGGATTCTCTGTCCCCTGCTCTCCTGCAGCCAATCGGAGGAGGGCAGGGTCTAAATGGAGCCCTATATAATTAACAGCCACAAATGAGTTAAATATAGGTAAAATCTTACATGTGAGCCACAAGCATTGGGGCTCCAGAGAAGGTACATGCGACTGACACTCCTGATTGGCTCACTTGTGGTTTCCTGGTCAGAAGTTAAACAGATAGTTATCAAGGCTTTAACACGCTGGAGTATACAGTTTTGTGCATTAGAATGTCAGTTAAATACTCCTGATCTAATGCCTAAAGGTAGACACATACAACAATAAAGTGGTCCTTTAGTAAAAACAAATATGTTAAATCAAAGGAAACATAAAAAGAAACAAACTGTGTAAAAAATCAGCAAAAATGTATTTATTTTCTTTCAAAATAAGCACTGTAGCCTCTGCCAAGAGCTGAAATTTTGGTAATTTAAGTTGCATTCTGCCTCTTCTGAGCATGGGCAAAACTATCTGACTGTTTTTCTTGCATTCACTAACCTCATGTTACTCTAGAAGAGATATGAAATCAAACTAGATATGCCTTCCTGTAGAGACCACAGCCCCCTTGTAGGGATGTGACAGGAAGTAATGAACACAGCACCAAAGTTAAAAAATAAATGAAAGGTAAAATCCCTTTAAAGTGATTATTAAAACATATTACATTGATTTTTATTAAGTATGACCCACCACTGCTTGCACAGAACTATGTGTTTAGTCCCTGCAAAAGTAACAGTCTACTTAAATATCTTCTGTCTACTATGTCTAAAAGAGAATATTTTAAAATGTATTACAATACTTTATTTTATAAAAAATGATGTTTCTGTGTATAGTTAACTATTTCTTCTGTGGGAGATGTCTCTATCAGCCAATGAGCGATACCTTTGTATCTGCTGTACACAAACTTGCACCTGTTAGTTTCACTATTATCATTATTATCAGGTATTTGTAGAGCGCCAACAGATTCCACAGCGCTATAAACATAGGTGGTATACAAGGTAACATTTCTAGGGGATCAAATGGGTAGAGGGCCCTGCCGAGAGTTGCACTGTTGTACTTGGCTCTTATGCAGGTGATCTACAAACAGCTGGGCTCCTAGGCTTACATGCTAAGGGGTTCAAGGGGATAGCAATGGAGTTAGGAAAGGTTAGGGTAGGTTGTATGCATCCCTGAATAGTACAGTCTTTAGGGAGCGCTTGAATCTTTCAAAACTGGGGAAGAGTCTTGTGGAGGGAGACAGAGAGGTCCACAAGATGGGAGCCAGTCTGGAGAAGTCTTGTAAATGAGAATTTGAGGAGGTAACAAGAGAGGAGGAGAGGAGGAGGTCGTGAGCAGAGCGAAGGGGTTGGGTGGGAGAGTATCTGAGATGTAGAGGGGAGCAGTGCAGTTAAGGGCTTTGTATGTCAGAGTGAGAATTTTGTGTTTAAGCCTGGAGGCAAGAAGAAGCCAGTGAAGGGATTGGTGGAGAAGTGCAGCAGATGAAGAGCTACATTATAGGAAGATGAGCCTGGCAGAGGCATTCATTATGGATTGTAAAGGAGCTAGGTGGCAGCTAGGGAGACCAGAGAGGATGGAGTTTCAGTAGTCAAGGCGGGAAAGGATGAGAGAGTGGATTCAAAACTTAGTTGTGTCTTGTGTAAGGAAATGTCTAATTTAAGAGATGTTTTTAAGGCAGCAGGCTTTAGCCAAGGACTGAATGTGAGGAGTGAAAGAAAGATCTGAGTCAAGTGTGACCCCAAGACATCGAGCATGTGGGGTAGGGGTAATGATGGAGTTATCGACAAAATAAGGAGCTCAGTTTTGGAGAGATTTAGCTTAAGATAGTGAGAGGACATCCAAGATGAGATATGAGAGAGACAGTTAGTGACCTGGTCAAGGAAGAATAGGTCTGGTGCAGAGAGGTAGATTTGAGTGTCATCGGCATACAAATGGTATTCTAACCCGTGGGACTATTAAGGAACCTAATGATGACGTGTAGATTGAGAAGAGAAGGGGACCAAGGACAGAGCCTTGCGGTACTACAACAGAAAGTGGTAATGGGGCAGAAGATGCCCCAGAGAAGGCTACACTAAAGGTATGGTTAGAAAGATTGGAAAAGAACCACAAGAGAGCTTTGTCACAAATGCCAAAGGATTGGAGGGTTTGGAGCAAAAAAGGGTGGTTGGCAGTATCAAAGTCTGCAGACAAATCAAGGAGGATAAGCAGAGAGAAGTGGCCTTTGGATTTTGCTGAAGTAGGTCATTGGTAACCTTAACAATTGCTGTCTCTGTGAAGTGGTGGGGGCGAAATCCAGATTTCAGTGGGTCAAGGAGGGAGTTTAGTGTAAGGAAATAGGATAGACATACATATACTAGCTTTTTGAGAAGCTTCAAGGCAAGAAGGAGTAGGGAAATAGGGTGGTAGTTAGATGGGGAGGTTGGATCGAGAGAAGTTTATTTTGAGGATAGGTGTGACCAGTGCGTGTTTAAGAGATGAGGGAAATATACCAGCACTGAGGGAGAGGTTTAAGATGTGTGTGAGTATGGGGGTAAGGATAGAAGAGAGGGAGGGGGTAGCTGTGAGGGGATGGGGTAGAGGGGACAGGTAATGAGGTGAGAGGATAGTATAAGGGCAGAAACTTCATCCTCTGTAGCAGGGGCAAAAGAGCTAAATTTATGACTGTGTGTGTTTTGGATGATTGTGAGGTTTTGAGGGGTTTTGAGACCAGTAGCATCTTGAGAGCTGATTTCATTTCTGGTGGAGTCTATTTTTGTTATTGAAGTAGTTGGCAAAATCTTGAGCTGAGAGAGAAGTTGTAGTAGGAGGTGGGGGTGGGCAGAGAAGAATATTACATGTGGAGAACAGACATTTTGGGTTTAAAGAAAGAGTAGAGATAAAAGTGGAGAAATAATGTTGCTTATATAGATTAAGGACAGAATAGTTCAAGATGAACTTGTAGTGAAGAAAGTCATCTGAACTCCGAGATTTCCTCCAGTGTCACTCAGCAGTACAGGAACATCTGTGTAGGTACCATGTCAGAGGATTATGCCAGGGCTGAGGATGTATAATTTCTGAGCTATGGTATGTGGGGCCAGATTTTCAAGGACCGATGTAAGGGTGGAGTTATAGTGGTAGATAGATTAATCAGGGCAGGAAAAGGAGGGGGTGGAAGAGAGGAGAGGTTCAAGAGAGCTAGCGAGCTGTTTCTGATCTAATGACTTGATGCTTCTGTGAAGTTTGGTGTGAGGGGTAGAAGGAGGGAGAGTTGTAGGGAGGGATATGATGTTACAAGTGGAGATGATGGTCAGAAAGAGGAAAAGGGAAGTTTGTGAAGTTTGAGAAAGTGCATCGATAGCTGAAAATCAGATTACAGTAGTGACCATCTTTGTGAGTGGGAGAGTCAGTCCATTGAGACAGGCCGAAAGAGGGAGTGAGTTGCAGAAGTTGTTTTGCAGAGGAGGCAGTAGGGTTGTCAACAGGGAGGTTGAAGTCACCAAGAATGAGGGCAGGGGTGTCTGAGGAAAAGAAATAAGGTAGCCAGGCAGCAAAGTGATCAAGAAATAAAGTTGATTAGCCAGGGGGCAGTATATGACTGCAACGCGTATAGAGAGGGAAGAGAATAAGCGAATCATGTGTGTTTCAAATGAAGAAAATGTGAGGGAAGAGAAGGGTTGTATTTGTTGAAAGGTGCAACGAGAAGAAAGTAAAATACCAACACCATCTCCTTGTCTATTATCAGACCCAGGAGTGTGGCTGAATTGAAGACCCTCATGTGACAGTGCAGCGGTGGCAGCTGTACCTGAAGGAGAGAGACAGATTTCTGTGAGACCCAGAAGATTGAGAGTGGGAGATAAAGAGGTCATGGATAGAAGTAAGCTTGTTGCAAACAGAGCGAGAGTTCCAGAGTTCACAAGTGAAGGGAGTGGTGGCTTTATATACAAGAGGAATGAGATTAAGGTTACCAGAGTTTTGCTTTTGAAGTCTATTGAAAGGCACACATGGGTATGCAAGTCTAGGAAGTTGTGGGGAATCAGGATTAGGGGAGATGTCACCAGCAGCTAGTATGAGCAAGAGGGAGAGTGACATGAGATGAGATGCAAATTTGCAGTATTGTTTTTGTGATAAGGTGCAAGGGGGAGAGATAGTCTTTAGGAATGTGTGAAGTTCATGAATACAAAAGTAAGGTGAGGTTAAGAGAGATGGGCTAATGAGCAGTGCAGGTGGTGAGGCGGAAGCAGTAATTGAGTAAAGTAGTTTGTTATAGAGACAAAACGTGGCAAAAAGGAATATAAAGATATTGAGCATTTTTTCAAAATAGTCAAACAGTGGATAAAACACAGAATTACCACAGAACTTGCCTTGTCCATTGTCCACTCCTTGTTCAATTCTTGTATAATTATTTTGCCCAATTCTTAGTGCCTCACTTATAGATGTTCACTTAATTCTTGTATACTTCTTTTGCCCAATTCTTAGTGCCTCGCTTATAGATGTTCACTTAATTATTGTATAATACTTTTGCCCAATTCTTAGTGCCTCGCTTATAGATGTTCACTTATTTCTTCTATAATTCTTTTGCCCAATTCGTAGTGCCTCACTTATAGATGTTCATTTAAGGGATGTGAACAAATTATATTACAATACTGCTATCTAAACCTGCAACCCTAACCCCCAGCAATGCTACCCCATAGCAGTGTTACATTTATAGGAAAGTCAAAATTAAATGTGCATGATTCACATTGAGTATGTCATTTTAACACTTAAACTTCACTTCTATTTTCAAATGTGCTTCATTTTCTTAGTATTCCTTGTTAAAAAATGAATACGCACATATCAAACACTAGTGGGAGTTGTTGCTGATTGGTGTCTGCACACATTTGTCTCTTGTGATTGGATAACTAAATGTGTTCAGCTAGCTGCCAGTAGTGCAATGCTGTTCCTTCAGCAATGGATAACAAGAGAATTAAGCAAATTTGATAATAGAAGTAAATTGCAAATTTGTTTAAAATTGTATGTTCTATCTGAATCATAAAAGAAAATGTTGTGGTTTACTAACCCTTTACATTTATAGGACAGAGCATTCAGCTGATTGCAATAAATTAGGTAATGACATGATCAAAGGCAGTGAAAAGGCCAATTGGGAAAATTTGATTCAGGGTCAGATAAATTAAAAAAAACAGACAATAGAATTTGGAGGAGGCTGGGGTTATACCATTAGTGAACTTATAAATTTAGCAATTATCACAAGTATTGACAAGGTTTGAACATCACATAGATAAAGACAAGATATCAGCAGAGTAAATGCATAACATTTCACAGACTACTGACACATACCAAAAGAGAGACTTAAGAGTAAAATTCACACAGAAAACAGGGATTTTGGCATTTTTTGATGAACTGCTTGTACAATGACGCCCCCCCCCCGTAGATTCGCAGCCAATTGGCCGCTAGCAGGAGGTGTCAATCAGACCGCAGCCTCAGAGGCAGCGAACCAGTTATGGAGCAGCGGTCTTAAGACCGCTGCTTCATAACTGCTGTTTCCGGTGACCCTGAAGGCTCACACGGAAACAGGGGCATCAAGCTTCATTTGGAGCTTGATAATTCGGCCCCTATAAGTTTAAACAGTTGTCCGTTTAACGTGCAAAGTCAATTATGGCCAAGATTTTAGTAAGCGCTGGACAGACAAGGTTCACTCCCACTTGCCTGTCCATCCGGCATCGCAAACAATCACATGCAAGCAGGGGCTGTCAATCACCCCGCTAAATCAGAGGTGGTGTATAGGTATATAGCGTATATAGCAGTGGTCTTATCATGCAAGCCTGTACCAAAGCTCTCTAAATCTGATTCACGCAGCTTCATAAAGCTCCCCTTAAGGGCTACCCTAGATTACAAGTTTAGCGCTAATTTAACGTGAGCCTGTAAAGGGGCAAATTTGGCATTACATATATATTTAAAATTTGCTGCCAAAAGCTGCACGACTTCAAATCAGCTAATAGAATTTTTAGTAGCTCTCATCCTATTGGCTGATTTGAACAGCCAATAGAATTTCAGTAGCTCTCATTCTATTGGCTGATATAAATTTCCAAAATCAAATCAGCCAATAGGAATGCAAGGGACGCCATTTTGAATCGTGTCCCTTGCATTGTAAATTCAGTATACGGCGGTGACCGTATGAAGAGGATGCTCCACGCCAGATGTCTTCAGGATGAACACACTCCGCGCCGCCGGGATGAAGATAAAAGATACCGCCTGAATGAAGATAGAAGATGCCGCCTGGATGTAGACTTCTCGCCACTTGGATGAGGACTTCACCGCCTGAATGAAAATATAAAAGGCCGTCTGGATGAAGATTTCTCTTTAAGGGTTTTTGGGTGTTTGTTTTTTTTAGTTTAGAATTTGGGCTATTCCTAAACAAGCTAAATGCCCTAAGGGCAATGCCCATACAAATGCCCTTTTCAGGGCAATGGGTAGCTTAGGTTTTTGTTAAAGTTCATTTTTTTTATTTTGGGGGGTTGCTTGGGTGGTGGGTTTTACCATTTGGGGTCTTTGTATTTTTTTTTTCAGGTAAAAGAGCTGTTTAACTTAGGGCAATGCCCTACAAAAGGCCCCTTTAAGTGCTTTTGGTAGTTTATTGTAGGCTGGGTTTTTTATTTTGGGGGGCTTTTCTGTTTTTGATAGGGCTATTAGATTAAGTGTAATTCTTTTTTATTTTTGATAAGTTAGTTTGTTATTTTTCGTAATTTAGTGTTTGTTATTTTTTGTAATGTAGTCTTATTTTTTGTAATTTGGTAGTTTGTAAATTTTAGAGTAGTGTTAGGATTTTTTTAATGTGTAATATAGTTTATTTAATTGGTTGTTAGTTTAATTTTAGTTTAATAGTTATATTAGTCTAATTGTTAGTTTAAACTTAAACAGGTAAGTTTTAATTTAATTTAAGATAGGGTAATTGTAATTTTAATATTAAAGGGACACTGAACCCAATTTTTTTCTTTCATGATTCAGATAGAGCATGCAATTTTTAGCAACTTTCTAATTTACTCCTATTATCAATTTTTCTTTGCTCTCTTGCTATCTTTATTGAAAAAGAAGGCATCTAAGTTTTTTTTTTTTGGTTCAGACACTGGACAGTACTTTTTTATTAGTGGATACATTTATCCACCAATCAGCAAGAACAACCCAGGTTGTTCACCAAAAGTGGGCCGGCATCTAAACTTACATTCTTGCATTTCAAATAAAGATACCAAGAGAGTGAAGAAAATTTGATAATAGGAGTAAATTAGAAAGTTGCTTAAAATGTAATGCTCTATCTGAATCATGAAATAAAAAAATTGGGGTTAGTGTCCCTTTAAGTTAGGGGGGTGTTAGGTTTAGGGGTTACTAGTTTAAATTAGTTTATTGTGATGTGGGGGCTTTCGGTTTAGGGGTTAATAGTTTAATTTAGTGTATTTCATTGTGGGCGCTTTCGGTTTAGGGGTTAATAGGTTTATTATAGTGGCAGTGGAATAAGGGTTTAATACCTTTAGTATAGTGGAGGTGATGTGGGCTGACGGCAGATTAAGGGTTAATAATATTTAAATAGTGTTTGTGATGCAGGAGGGCTGCGGTTTAGGGGTTAATAACTTTAGTATAGTGGCGGAGATGTTGGGGAGCGGCGGAATAGGGGTTAATAAATTTTATTAGTAGTGACGATGTCGGGAGCAGCAGATTAGGGGTTAATAACATTATATAGTGTTTTCGATGCAGGAGGGCCTCGGTTTAGGGGTTAATAGGTAGTTTATGGGTGTTTAGGGTACTTTGTGACAGTTTAGTTATTAGTTTTATGTAACAGTTTTGTTGCGTAAAACTCAGAACTACTGCTCTCAGATGGCTTTACGGATCTTGTCGGTATAGGGAGTAACGCAAAACTTGCAATGGCTGCGCTATGGAAGTCCCATGAAAAAACGTAATTTTTACGAGTGCGGGACTGATGTTGCGTTACAGGCTACAAGGCTTGCGGTACAGCTATACCGACAAGACTTGTAATGGTTGCAGTGCTGTTATAACGCTGAAATTACAATTTTTCAGTGTTAAAACAAGAACGCAAAACTTGTAATCTAGGTTATTATTAATAATAACAACAACAGGGTTTATGTGTAAAGTAAACTATTGAAAATAAAACAAGGATTCTGTTTAGTTAACATCTAATACAGCATGTGGCTAAAATAATTCTCAGGCAACATTTCAGTGAGTTATTATATCTTATTAGAAAGTATTTTTATTCTTTGTGGCCAATAAACCTCCAATATGTTGAAGGTTATTTTTAACAGTGAGTTGAGATCAGAGTTTTCTAAATTGTTGAATATAGGGGGGGGGGGGGCAGTGCTAAAAAAAAGGTTACTACAGAGCTTAAAGGGACATTAAGGTCAAAATTAAACTTTCATGACTGAGATAGAACATTCCTTTTTTATGAATCTTAAAAATTTGCTTCCATTATTGAATTGGGCTCAGTCTTTTTATTTAGACTTTTGTTAGCACCAGCTACTACTGAGCATGTGCAAGAGTTTACAGTTTATATTTATGAGTCTGTGATTGGCTGATGGCTGCGAGTAGACATGGAGATTGGATATCCCCTAAGGGAGTGATGTGTGAGTTAAGAATGTATAGCTGAAGGACTAATAATAACGTGTATATAAATGTGTGTAAGATATATAAGTGACTATGTGTCACTAATAATAAAATCTAAATATAATTGGTGTATAAATGTTAATAACTATAATGTGAATATAAAAATAAGGTGAAAACCACATAAATTAGATGACATAAAGAAAAAAATTGGTATAATTAGCTAAAATGTCTAATACATATATATGTGTATATGCGATATTAGTGTATATACATATATCAATTAAAATATAAATCCAAGAGTGGTTGTAAGAATGGTAATAAAGGGGGCATGAAACCCTGATGGACAATGTATGAAATTACAATCTAATAAATATGTGATTTATATGTATATGTATATCAGAGTAAGATAAGACTCAAGGTGGCAACCCAAACCAACAGACTCCGGTTCACATTATCATATACAATATCCCCATTGGACCAGTAAGAGTAATGCAATAATAATAAAAGGGACTTTAGACGAAACTTGCTGAATCAATAACTTTGTTTAAACCTAATGGAAACAATGTTTTAAATTTATAAATCCTGTAAGTTTCGCATTGTCTAAGTCTAGAAAATCTATGGCGACTAAACGGAATACTTTCCAAAGGGGTTATAGTTAGATTACACCTTCCTGGGGTGTGTTCCTGGCAAATATGTCTTGGTACACTATTCTTTAGTGATTTAGATTTAATATTCCTAAGATGTTCACTCCATCTTGTTCTCACTTTTCTACAGGTCCTACCAATGTATTGGAGTCCGCACTCGCATGTGAGGACATAAACTACATATGCTGATTCTCAGGATAATCTGTTGATAATATGATATTGTTCCCCTGTAGTATTTGATCTAATACTGGTCTAACCATGAGTGATATATCTGCACATAAAGCAGCGTGTTTTGCTGCATCTATAAGTGCCTTTGTTAGAAACGCTCAATACATTAGTACTAGTAGATTTCACTATAACCTTCTTAGCTGTATTTCTATTTTTAACTGACATAACCACTTTACTTGGTGCTAATCTTTGTTTGAGTGTGGGAGCCCTGCTATATACTACTTTAGGTCGTGTTGATAACGTTTTCTTTAAAATGGGATCTCTCATCAGCAGAGGCCAATGTTTTTCCAGAATTTTACCTACAGCTTTATGATTAGAATTAAACTGTGCAATAAAGAGAGGTTGTCCATTCTTTAGTTTTTGCGCTATTTTTGTTCTTATTACTGGAGTCAATCAAAAGTTTTTTTCTATCTAGTTTTCTGGCCATATCACAACGTTTTATAATTAGTTCAGATTGATAACCTTTTTCCAAAAATCTAGATGTCAGAGTCTTAGACTGTTCATTATATTTGTCTATAAAGGAGCAATTGCGCCTAATCCTACATAATTGGCTAAAGGGGATATTCTTTTTCCAATTCGATACTCAAAGCATGCAAGTTTAAATAACTTTCCAATTTATTTCTATTATCTATTTCATTTCTATTATCTAATTTGTTTTATTCTCTTCAAATCCTTTGTTAAAAGGTATACCTAGGTAGGCCCAAAAGCTGCTGATTGGTGGCTGCACATATTTCAAAGGTTGTGCAAGGTAATCTGAACTAGAATCTAATTTTGCAGCCACATTAAAAGTATGAGCTTCCAAAAGCAGATATCACTTAAAAAAAACAAGAAAAATAAACACATAAAAAGTAATATAAAAAACTGTTATTTAGAAAGAATCCTTCAAATTCTTTCCAACAAATATTATAGAATGTAAGGAACCTTTTCAATAGATTAAGACTGATAATAGTAAACATAATGAGATGATATCTAGAGCTAGAAATAACTGACACAGTTTAAAGAGTGTGATTATGTACTGATTGTCTGCATATTAGTGCCATTATACAAATAAATGGTCATTTGTTCATATTCTAATGAGGCTGTATGTAAAGCTGTATCTGACAGAACAGCCATATGAAGTAGCACAGATACCCAGCTGCACAAGAACAGAGCCAGATGAAATTTACCCATTAGAAGAGAACATTGCAAAATACAGAACAGTGCTGGAGAACAGAAAAATGACTTGGCATAGTCATGTTTTTCATAAGGACATCACATCAATACTTTAATATGAGACTCTCACAGCAGTTATTTAGGGGCTAGTGTTCTGGGTGGTCATGCTAGATTTCCGGGCCCCCGGGGGAAAGTACAGCATGGCAGCTGCAGCAGCTCAGCCTCTCACTGACCTGGTCATCACTGACAGTTGAATCACGTTCACGACTCCACACCGGTCTCACTCCTGCTGACACCGAGTGCGCACTGCGAGTGCGACGGACCCGGTGGCTGGCTCAGGGCTGCTGCAGTCACGGTGGAGGGAGACACAAGACCTCGGCTCTCAACCTCTCACCTCTTTCAGTTCTTCAAGTTCACTGTCGTCCTCAGCTCAGTGTGTCTCAGTGAGCATGTGAAAGCGCGCGCCGCATCTCAGTCTCCCTCCCTGCCTGCTGCCTTGATGACTACATGCCGCATCTCAGTCTCCCGCCTGCCGCACCAGTATGTCCCACCCCCACTGACTATGTCACTCACTGTCAGTGAGACTGGGACCGCGGCGCTGATTGGCTGATGGGGCAGGCAGGGCTCCCAAGGCTGGTATAGACCAGCCTCCATTGGGAGCGGTATGGGCCACGAAGAGGACTCAGCGACTTTTGCCAGCAGCCAATGGGTGGCAGTCTCACTGTCCACCGGCCCATACAAACAAATACAAACATATTGCACAACGGTAGGGCTCACAGCCTCTGCCTACTTGCGCAATGTGTATTATTTGATTAGGATTTTAAATCAATAATTATGCAGCGCATGAGCGCAGTGACACATACAATTGGGGGGTAGGGGTGGGGGGTAGGGGGGGTCACCCGAAAATACCCCCAAAAAAAATTATAATTTTTTTTTTTATTATTTTTTATTATTATTAATTAAATAAGGTGTACTGTAATTACACATATAGGACAGGTGAGGCACTGCCTCACCTGCCTCCTATGACAGCACGTCACTGGATCGTGTGCTATATTAGAATATAGCGATCCCACAAGTCAACCACAGACAGAAAGTTAGCATTATCACTTTGTTTAATGTAAGATAACTTATGTAACAGGTGTTTTGTATCCTTGATATAGGATGGCAAATTGCAGAAATATTTTTGGAGAATTATATCCACATATATGTCCGTTAAACTATTAATTCCTGTGATAATGGGTCTCCCTGGGGAGACCTTGTTATCTTTGTGTAATTTAGGTAAATGGTAGTAGTAGGGTATACTAGGATGGTCTGGAGTCAAATACCTTTTTTCTTTTTTCTTTAAAATGCCCTTAGATAAAACATATTCAAGTATTTTACCCATTTTTTTTGAGAATTCTATAGTAGGGTCAGATGGTAATTTTCTATAATACTCCAAATCCCATCGGAAGCGTTGTGCTTCCTTAAGGAATATGGTTTATCTAAAGGCATTTTAAAGAAAAAAGAAAAAAGGTATTTGCCACAAATAATAATATATTTCTATATACATACACTTTTGTCAATATACAATATGGGAAGACTAGCTATGGGTATGAGCTATTCGATTAGTGATTTGCATATCCGTTCAATTTAGAGTCCATTCACCAACATATATACACTGTATTGTCTCTTTAAGATGTAGTAACAATCATCTATAGTCACAATTGTATTACTCACTTGTATATTTATAGAACATCCCCAATAATCAGACTAGATAGTTGCACTCATATAATAATTAAACATGCATCAGTAGTTACGATGTGTTTGTATTCCTTTTATCATTTGTTTTTTAGCCCCCATTCACGATTATAGGTCACATCTTTGTAATTTTATTTACATTATTTAATTATTACAGGTATAGGGGTCCACATTATGCTTTGTTTGTGGGACCCTTCACTATATACAGGGAGTGCAGAATTATTAGGCAAATGAGTATTTTGACCACATCATCCTCTTTATGCATGTTGTCTTACTCCAAGCTGTATAGGCTCGAAAGCCTACTACCAATTAAGCATATTAGGTGATGTGCATCTCTGTAATGAGAAGGGGTGTGGTCTAATGACATCAACACCCTATATCAGGTGTGCATAATTATTAGGCAACTTCCTTTCCTTTGGCAAAATGGGTCAAAAGAAGGACTTGACAGGCTCAGAAAAGTAAAAAATAGTGAGATATCTTGCAGAGGGATGCAGCACTCTTAAAATTGCAAAGCTTCTGAAGCGTGATCATCGAACAATCAAGCGTTTCATTCAAAATAGTCAACAGGGTCGCAAGAAGCGTGTGGAAAAACCAAGGAGCAAAATAACTGCCCATGAACTGAGAAAAGTCAAGCGTGCAGCTGCCAAGATGCCACTTGCCACCAATTTGGCCATATTTCAGAGCTGCAACATCACTGGAGTGCCCAAAAGCACAAGGTGTGCAATACTCAGAGACATGGCCAAGGTAAGAAAGTCTGAAAGAAGACCACCACTGAACAAGACACACAAGCTGAAACGTCAAGACTGGGCCAAGAAATATCTCAAGACTGATTTTTCTAAGGTTTTATGGACTGATGAAATGAGAGTGAGTCTTGATGGGCCAGATGGATGGGCCCGTGGCTGGATTGGTAAAGGGCAGAGAGCTCCAGTCCGACTCAGACGCCAGCAAGGTGTAGGTGGAGTACTGGTTTGGGCTGGTATCATCCAAGATGAGCTTGTGGGGCCTTTTCGGGTTGAGGATGGAGTCAAGCTCAACTCCCAGTCCTACTGCCAGTTTCTGGAAGACACCTTCTTCAAGCAGTGGTACAGGAAGAAGTCTGCATCCTTCAAGAAAAACATGAACACCTCTCTGAACAGTGTCTGGGAGGCTGTGGTTGCTGCTGCACGCAATGTTGATGGTGAACAGATCAAAACACTGACAGAATCCATGGATGGCAGGCTTTTGAGTGTCCTTGCAAAGAAAGGTGGCTATATTGGTCACTGATTTGTTTTTGTTTTGTTTTTGAATGTCAGAAATGTATATTTGTGAATGTTGAGATGTTATATTGGTTTCACTGGTAAAAATAAATAATTGAAACAGGTATATATTTGTTTTTTGTTAAGTTGCCTAATAATTATGCACAGTAATAGTCACCTGCACACACAGATATCCCCCTAAAATAGCTATAACTAAAAACAAACTAAAAACTACTTCCAAAACTATTCAGCTTTGATATTAATGAGTTTTTTGGGTTCATTGAGAACATGGTTGTTGTTCAATAATAAAATTAATCCTCAAAAATACAACTTGCCTAATAATTCTGCACTCCCTGTATATATTTTTCACTCGCATATACATTGTAGTAATATTGTTAGGTGGGAGTCACTCAACCATTCACTGGTTGATATCGGCTCCATCTGTCATTGTGTTGACCATTAGCACAATAGTTAGTGCAGCCGTCAGTGACGTAGTTGGGTCATCTGACCAGAATTATCACTGGTTGTAATACTCTGGCTGAGGGAGCTGCAAGTAGGACGTAGGAAGGTGTTGATAGACAACGACACATCTAATTGGCAGACTTAATGAAGCTTATACACCAATGAAAATCCTTTATGATCGGCACTTGTTCTTAAATAAGATATTATGTTTAGAGATACAAGTTTGCTTATTTAGGCTTCCTCTAACATGTATATATTAACAAATTAACACACGATCTATACGATCTTGTACTTTTTCGGCCAACATGATCAGCCTTTATATTTTAGCGCTCTGTTTGTTAGTCAGTTAGTGCTGAGTGTCACTACTAGTTAGTGCTGAGAGTTACTATGATGGAGTCACAGACTGTTTTACTTACATGAAGTGTATCATAAACGTAACTTCAATATAGTGCATTTCTACAAAGACATTTATATATATATAGTACATAATTATTAATATATATACATACACTGGGATTTTCAGTTGTTTGTTCATGTATTTTCCAAATAGACATTCAGTACTAAGAACTCAGGTGTTACAATTTAAATACCAATTAGACAAAGGGCGTATTGGTTTGGCTGGTTTGCTGTGGGGGGTGTGCCCACAGCCTGTGGGTTTAGGTAGTGTAGCCTTATTTAAGGGTTGATTTTGTACCAAAATACATGCCTGATGAAACGGTACTAACCGTGAAACATGTTGCATGATCTGTTTGTGCACACAACAGCATGAGTTGTTGTTTTTAATATTGTTTTTACTTTGGATTAAAACATTTTTTTAACTATACATTCTCATTGCTGAGTGCATTTTTCTATGCTACCTTGGGGAGCTGCCTCTCTTGGGAATCCAGATACTGCCTGTATCAGCTAGCTGGTCTGCTGTTTAAAACCAGCCTGCAACCATTGGAATGTGAGTACCCTGTACTATCTTTGTACTCTCCTTCAGTTGTCGATTGATTCACACATATGGCGCCTCTCTCCTTTTTCTGTTGTTTTTAGAGCTGTTAACCACATATGGTGAAGATTGAGTGCTGCCTCTTCATTTTTTGGACATCATTTACCCATCATTTCACATTATTCCTGACTACCTCATAATCACCATGGACTGTGATCAAAAAACTTTAGATTTTGTTCTGGAGTATATTGATTTTTCTATATAGCGCCCCCTATAGGGTGTTAACCCTTTATATTAAGTATTGGTCTTTGGTTTACGGACATATTTAAGATAACGAAACATGTACACAATGTGATAAAATAATGAGATCTGATAATACCTACAAACTCAACCTATTTTACAAAATCAGCTATTTCATATACACAAATAAACATAAAAAAACTCATTCTCATACATTTTATACTCTACAGTTGGCAAAAAAAGTAATTTGAAACACATTAAAGGGACAGTCAGCACCAGAATTTTTGTTGTTTTAAAAGATAGATAATCCCTTAATTGTCTATTCCCCAGGTTTGCATAACCAACACAGTTATAATAATACACATTTTACCTCTGTAATTACCTTGTATCTAAGCATCTGCAAACTGCCCCCTTATTTTAGTTTTTTTTTGACAGACTTGCAATTTAGCCAATCAGTGCTCACTCCTCAGTTAATTCACCTGCATGAGCTCAATGTTATCTATATAAAACACATTAACTAATGCCCTCTAGTGGTGAAAAACTTTCAAAATACATTTAGATTAGAGGCGGCCTTCAAAGTCTAAGAAATTAGCATATGAACCTCCTAGGTTTAGCTTTCAACTAAGAGTACCAAGAGAACAAAGCAAAATTGGTGATAAAAGTGAATTGGAAAGTTGTTTCAAAGTACACGCCCTATCTGTCCCTTTAAGTAAAAAACTATTTTACAGTATACTGTCCCTTTAAACTTCAGGGCACAACTACAATCACATGGTTACTTCTCACTATCTTATTGTTTTTTTCTATTCACTGTTCTGTTTGTACCCCTTGCTGCAGCTTGTTGTTGAAACTCAGCATCTATACAATGGTCGCTGCATCATGAAGCTTAGGCATTTGCGTACAGTATATTCACAGATTGGTCATGTTGCCAAATTAGAACTCGCTTCCACTGAGCTGTAAAAAAAGGAGCAATAAGATACCGAAGTGACCAACAGCTAAAAGTACCTTAGGACTCCATGTTAGTACCAGGTTTCCATTGAAATATTTTGCACATTGCAGTCGCTCTTTTCGTGTAGGTGTAAGTTAGCGTTGTGTTAACACTGCCATCTGACGTCGGATTTCTTGAAAATCAAGTTAGTTGCTATGGTAACCTGACCTTACAGTATAAAATGCACGTTTAATGTTGGCCTCTTTACCTGTGATCATCTCTAAAGATTAACAAAAACAAAGATACACTTATTTATAATACATATTTTTTACTATAAGCAAATACTATTTTTCCACTTTATTAATATATGTATTATATATTGCTGCCCTAGGCATAGGCCTAGTTTGAATTTTGTAGATATGTGCTTGCTTCCATATATGTTTATATGTAAATATATACTTATATTTCCATAAAAACATAAGTGCAACTATTCCTATATATAGGACAATAAATATTTTGTATGCAATTTCTTTTTCTACATTGAAACACAAATTATTTGCAAGTTTTAAAGTATTACCTGAAGCGCACAATACCACGGGGGGAAAGGCGGCAATATCACTGATGTCACAAGGTACCAGAGCGCAAGATGGTGGCACTTAATAAGAAAATGCGAAGCTTCACCAACCAGTGCCACAAATGGGATAAAATAAGAGAAAGCTGCTGGCATGGTGACTAGTAACTATGCTACTCTAGTTGTGCTCATTTTAAAGGGACATGAAACCCAAAGTTCTTCTTTCATGTTTCAGAAAGAAAATACAATTGTAAATAACTTTCTAACACTTAAAGGGACAATCTAGGCCAAAATAAACTTTCATGATTCAGATAGAGCATGTAATTTTAAACAATTTTGCAATTTACTTTTATCACCAATTTTACTTTGTTCTCTTGGTATTCTTAGTTGAAATCTTAACCTAGGAGGTTCATATGCTAATTTCTTAGACCTTGAAGCCCACCTCTTTCAGATTGCATTTTAACAGTTTTTCACCACTAGAGGGTGTTAGTTCACATATTTCATATAGATAACACTGTGCTCGTGCACGTGAAGTAATCTGGGAGCAGGCACTGATTGGCTAGACTGCAAGTCTGTCAAAAGAACTGAAAAAAGGGGCAGTTTGCAGAGGCTTAGATATAAGATAATCATAGAGGTTAAAAGTATATTTATATAACTGTGTTAGTTATCCAAAACTGGGGAATGGGTAATAAAGGGATTATCTATCTTTTAAAACAATAAAAATTCTGGTGTAGACTGTCCCTTTAAGTAAACTTCAGCAGACAAAATGGACTTTTGCAAATATACATGAAGGTTGAGAACATTTTAGAGTACAATGTCCCTTTATGTACTTAACTAGGATCTGCCAAAGCTGCAAACCAAACATTACCCAAATTAACCTTCCAGGGCTGAAGAAAATCAGTGAGTCAGGTGATTTAGCTGCGTGATGATGATGGGTAGCGCAGGACCTTTATCCAGCAAGTAAACATGAGTGATTTGTGAAAACATATACTAGAGGTGAATTTGTATCATTACTCTTGGGGCAAAGAATAAATAAAAGGATAATTATCATGACGTAGATTAGGTGCCATTTGTGCTTATTTTGTTGCATTAGAAGTTATTACAATAAAACAATATAAGTAAAGAAAAACATTAGTGGTATGGTAATATCAAGGGATGAAACTGTTTAAAGAGTAAAATGTAATGTGTGTGTATACACAAAACAAGAAGAACAAGGTCTATGGTGTTTTAGTTCTTTTGTTTTCTGGTTCAGAGCTTATTTCTGCTATAACATGCAGTATCCATACATTAAAGGGACAATATACACTCAATACATGTGATGCACCTCCCTTTAATCATGGGTACTGCCATAACGGAACCTAGATTACACTGCAGGCATCAGAAGGAGAGTTACTGCACATGTGCAAACAGGTCAGCAATGAAATGTTTGTCAAATAAAGATTTCAACATGGCGGCTCCCATGACTGGAGGAAGGTGGGGAATAACCTCAATACTATCCTTATAAAATGTATTTAGGTAACTGTGCTAGAAGTAAGCTTCTTTCATGTCAGTGGAGAAACAAATTTGGAAAAAAAACACCCTACTCGCGCACAAACCAGGTCGCATATTCTCAAGTGCACTAACCCAACATGAGAATATTAATATTTCACAATCCAATGTTCTTCACATAGAAGAATATGTTCTATTTACTCATAAATACATTTCTACATATAGCTGGTATTTTTTCCACAAATATATATTTATTATACCTCTCTCTCTCTCTCTCTCTCTCTCTCTCTCTCTCTATATATATATATATATATATATATATATATATATACTGTATGTATATATATATAATATGTGTGTGTGTGTGTGAAAGAAGTGGAGAGCGCCACTAAAAATATATAAATAATATATGATAAATGTGTAAAAATGTGTATAAGCAGCTGTTATAGAAAAGGAAAAAATGAATTACAAATAATAACAGCGCTAAAAAAACATGCAAACCGCTATTTGGTAAAAATATTGGTATTTATTTCAAGAGTAAAAGCCACAATTTTAAATTTTCAAATATATACAACATATACAAACAGTGTTGCAACCTCTATACAGAGTGGATAATCCCAGCTTTAATTGAGATAGATGGTAATCACTTGTACACTTTAGATGTGTTGCAAAATAATTGTATCTTAATACATCGATACCTACAAATAATAAAGTACAATAGAAATTGTTCACAATTCTATCAATAAGAATTATATATATATATCTCAAAAGTCAAATAGCATGTAGCCCAGCACTCCAACACTCCAACCAGGTGGAGCAGCCACGACCTGGGTGCAATCCTTATGAAAAGTAATTATTAAGATCAATGTGGAAGAAGGGCACTCTCAGGATTTGTAAAGAGAAGAATATTTTCTTTATTCTTAGAACATTAATACATGGTCGACGTTTCGGCCCTCAGTTGGGCCTTCGCCTGTTTGGATCTACGATCGTTGCCACTTGGCAGTTTAAAGATTATACCTGTCCTGATGAAGGCCCAACTGAGGGCGGAAACGTCGACCATGTATTAATGTTCTAAGAATAAAGAAAATATTCTTCTCTTTATCCTGAGAGTGCCCTTCTTCCACATTGATCTATATATATATATATATATATATATATATATATATATATATATATATATATATATATATATATATATATATATATATATATCCAAGCAGTTTCCAGGTCAGCCCACCAAGACACATGATTATATATAGGTATAGATAAATATATATATATATATATATGAAATATTTACAGTAAATACATATTTAAAACCTTCCAATCTACTGTATTTACTGGTCATTTAACTGCAAAGGGCTCCAAAGCACATACACACACACAAACACACACACACACACACACACAAACACATACACACACAAACACACACACACAAACACATACACACACACAAACACATACACACACACAAACACATACACACACATACACACATACACACACACAAACACATACACACACACAAACACACACACACACATACACACACACACACACACACAAACATACACACATACACACACACAAACACATACACACACACAAACACACACACACACACACACATACACACACACACACAAACATATACACACACAAACACACACACACAAACACATACACACACAAACACATACACACACACAAACACATACACATGCAAACACATGCACACACACATACACACACACACACAAACATATACACACACAACACACACACACACACACACACACACACACACACACACACATACACACACAAACACATACACACACACAAACACATACACACACAAACACACATACACAAACACACACATATATATACTGTATATTATACTGTATATATATATATATATATTTATATTTTTGAGGATATATATATGTATGTATCTCTATGTTAAAGTCCTTGGCATGAGATCTCATATATTTGAGCCCTAATAACTTTTTTGTGCAATATGTTTTGAATATTTTGTATTAGATCATGTTATTATGAGTGTAACTGTACTTTGTAATGTATTTTTTATGTGTTTTGTGACACTTTTTTGTTTTGCAAAATAGTTAACCAGATCTCTGAGGTCACGCTAACCCGACGCGTGTTAACTTCAATTGCGCTCAATCGATCACGTTTAGTTTCAACTTGTAATACGAATGAAAATCCTGACACATGCAAACAGCTGCGATAAACCCCTTATCATTCGTGCGTAACTGTTAACACGCCACTCATAACCGGCCCTTAGTGTTTAATGTCACTTTAAGCATCAGACATGAAAGTAAAAATTAAACTAATTTAGAAATAACAAATATATGAATAAAAAAATCTTTCAATTTAATTCTATGAAATGTTTTTTTCTTGGTAATCTTTATTAAAGAGCATATCTAGGTATCTCTGGGGCATATAGTATTGTATATAGTAGCATAACAAGTGGAGTGCTAATTTATTGCGTGCCAATTAATGGGAAATTTGGCAGTTTACTGGCACAAGATAGATAACCAGTTATTACAAAAGGCTGGTTATTGCTACCACAAGCTTGCTGTAGCAATTAGTGCTCAGAAAATGAACTAGAGGTCAGACCTCTGGTTAATTTTCTAAATGTCCCCCAATTGCCCCCAAATTTCAGTGTAGTAATCTTTATAAAAAAAAATAAAAATAAATAAATAGTAGCATCTTTATTTGTTAATAAAGTAACTGCACAAAGCAGTCATAAGGGACTAAAGTTGGCGGGTGTGTGGTTTTAGAAAATAAAACGGCACTAAAAAGTGAGCTCTATGGTAATTGTGTTCCCGTTAAATATATATGTATACACTTATATACATATATATGTATCTGCTAATATGTATAGATAG
Organism: Bombina bombina; assembly: GCF_027579735.1. Taxonomy (NCBI): domain Eukaryota; kingdom Metazoa; phylum Chordata; class Amphibia; order Anura; family Bombinatoridae; genus Bombina; species Bombina bombina. The sequence continues at coordinate 1,245,497,289 of NC_069501.1, forward strand.
ACATATTAACATATAAATATATATGTATATAAGCATATATATTTAAAATTGCTGGCCATCGCTGCGCAACTTACCCCCTTCACTGCACTGGGTTCTCATGACATGTCTCACGGCCTATGGAAGCGCACTCTTGTTAGCGCAATGCTTCAGTGCAATGTGCATGCGAGGTTGCGTTCGCATTGCGCCTTACTTTTATTAACAACGCACATTTGCGTGTGCTGGTATTACTAAGTTAAGGGCAAATATAATTTTCACGTAAGCACTCAATTTGTAATCTAGCCCTTAATCTTTTCTTTTTATTGGCCAGTCTGAGATATGGCTTTTTCTTTGCAACTCTGCCAAGAAGACTAGCATCTCCGTTGTTGCCTCTTCACTGATGACGTTGAAACTGGTGTTTTGCGGGTACTATTTAATGAAGCTGCCAGTTGAGGACCTGTGAGCCATCTGTTTCTCAAACTAGACACTCTAATGTATTTGTCTTCTTGCTCAGTTGTGCATGGGGCCTCCACTCCTCTTTTGATTCTGGTTAGAGTCAGTTTGTTCTGTTCTGTAAAGCAAGTAGTACACAGCATGTAAGAGATCTGTCGTTTCTTGGCAATTTCTCACATGGAATAACCTTCATTTCTCAGAACAAGAATAGTTCTTTGTTTTTGGCCATTTTAAGCCTGTAATTCAACTCACAATTGCTGATGCTCCAGATACTTAACTATTCTTATGATTAGCCTTTTTAAATTATAAACTTGAATTAGCAAATACAACGTGCCACTGGAACACAGGATAGATGGTTGCTGATAAAATCAGTAATTTCTAGCTACAATAGTCATTTACAACATTAACAATGAGGCCCATTTATCAAGCTCAGACTCGCCAGAAACGCAAGTTATGGAGCAGTGGTCTAAAGACCGCTGCTCCATAACCTGTCCGCCTGCTCTGATGAGGCGGACAGAGGTCGCCACAATTCAACGCGATCGAGTACGATCGAGTTGATTGACACCCCCTTGCTGGCGGCCGATTGGCTGCGAGTCTGCAGGGGTTAGCGTTGCACCAGCAGCTCACAATGCTGAATACGGAGAGCATATTGCGAGGTCTGTCGGATCTGATCCGCACTGTCGGATCAGGTCCGACAGACCTTTGTTAAATAGGCCTCAATGTCTACATTGTATTTCTGATCAATTGGAAGTTATTTTAATGGACAAAAAAAATCAGCTTTTCTTTTCGAAAACAAGGTTAGTGGCCCCAAATTTTTGAACTCTAATGTATATATACACACACATTAAACCCCTCTCATCCAAACAACTTGTTACATACCATATCCCTTTTAACCATTTTGAAACATTTTAACAATATTTAAATTATATATTTTTATTAAAAAGTCTAAATATGTGTTTAATACTTTATTTGAATGTGTTTTGTATGAATTTTCTGTAACTTTTTTTTTCAATTCTTACAGTTTATTTCAGTTCTGAAGTCACGCTGAATATTCTAGTGCAGTTTCAGCTTTCACTCAAGTGCAAACTATAGCTTTCAACTTGTAATAGCAGTGCTATTTAGCACAGTTACAATATCCATTGAAAGTATAGGCTGCACTCGAGAGAAGTTGGCCGCGCTAACCCTTCTCTGGTTATCACGCTTTACCAATGGACTTATAATATCAAAGTTGCACTCTAATGGTAGTGCGGTCAAGTGCTATTGGTTATTGCACCTGCGCTATAATTAGCGTGCACTTCTAATCTGGGCCAAAAAGTATGAAAATGTTGACACTCATATAAATACTTTTCTATTTTTGCTATAGTAGACTAGATTTATTTAATTGGTCACAGTATACCATTGTCTAAGGATACCTTCTCCTAGAATAATTTCTTAGTGGGTTTTGAAGGTTTTGTGTACCACTATATATGGTAAATTTAAAACATTTCTGGGAAATGAATCAGCTGCACCAATCTGGTAAAAGCCGTGACACAAGCTAAGAAAACATCACTGAGCATGTGTGAGAAATGTCCAGGGGAAAATTACAGTAAGTTATACAGTTCCATAATGAACAGAGAAAGCTTTCAATTGGAGTTGGATTGTTACCAAATGATAGTAGACACCTACAGTTAGCTGTATTTAAATGAATGATCTGCCACGGTGGCATAAAAAAGAAACCTGTTATTTTAAATGCCAAGATTGGCAACGTGTATGTGAGTTGTTCCAATGTCTGAGCTGAGGGGATTGCTAAATAAGCACAGTTCAAAGTTCCCTTAAATTAACCCAGCTTATGATTTTTTGTGGCATTATGCATTTGCTGGGGGGGTAAAGTTTTAGGGGGTAGAAATAAATTTGCATCAGAAGCTTTATTTATGTTGCGCTCCTATGGTTTTCTGGTGGAGCAGGTCATGTTGGTAAAGCGTTAGGTCAGTGGAACCAGTGCCAGTGGGCATAGGATTGTGCATGGGGCAAGGATAGGCTCTTAAGACTGGGGTAGGTGAGGGCTAGAAGGTTGAGTAAGGTTTAATTATGTTGGTGATCTGGGTCGCATAAGGGTTAATTTCTGCTGAGAGAACAGGTAAAGATTAGAGTTAAATTTGGTAGTGGAGCTTATAGAATAATGGCAGATATTTATTTCTGATTCATTTACACTGACTTTTACACTCTTTTAAACTGGTGTAAGTACTTTACAGCAGGTCAATGCAGAATAATTAAAAATGAGGTTTATGCATGAGTCCAACCAGCCAAACATAACAGTGACAGACATGTTGTTTTTATGCTGCCCTAGGCAAAGGGAAATCTGGGGTCCCCTGAACCCCAACAGCCCAAAATATTTTCACTCATATTGGTCTGGGATGCATAAAGGGAATTATTATTATTAGTTATTTGAGTGCCAACAGATTCCACATGTGTTATAAACAAAGGTTTAATATACAAAGGTAGCATTTATAGGAGACAAAGGGATAGAGGGCACTGCCGAGAGTTGCACTGTTGTAGTCAGCTCTTATGAAGATGATCTACAAACAGCTGGGCTCATAAGCTTACATATTTCAAGGGAATAACAAAAGAGGAGATGAACTGAGGTAAGAAAATGTTAGTGTATATTTAAGGAGTTCTTGAAACTTTCAAATCTAGGGGAGAGTTTTGTGGAATCACTGATTTGTGACATTTATAGAGCAAGGAATTGTGCCATGGAGCTACCCCTCTAAATTTACTGCTCTCTTCTGGACCCATATGCTCTAGGCAGAAGCCTATTTAGGTATGCCAAAGTACATTTTTGTTGATAGGCATGGAATACTGATATTTTTGTTCTATAGCTGTTCCCTTAGAATGTAGATGTTCCATTTACAGGGCTCTGTTGTCCAGTGGCTGTCAATATAATTTTGTAAGACTTGATTTTGACCATAAACCATAATTGACAGCAGGAGTGTGACCTTGTCACTGTCACTTGCCTATGATTTAAGGAGTTCTGCTTGGCTAAAGCTTTTCTAGTTTAGGAACACTGTGTAAATAAAGCATTGCACAAACAGCTACCTCTATTAACGTGTGCCAAGTTTACACATTTGTTTTATCTGTTCTGTATGAATATGGCTTTTCATATCAAAGCAATTTTAAGGAAAGTCCCTCATGTACTTTGATTCTTTCTTTTCAATATCTACTGTAATGTGCCACCAAAGCATTAAGTTTGCCTGATACAAGACATGCACTTTTTCAGAGCATAATATTGCTATAGGAAAACAAACAATTGTAAATAAAGACATTTAAATTATACAATAATTAGCTACAGGAAAGTCCCTCATTTAAAAGATCAACTTACAGCAAGTTGTATTAGGGAAGAAAAAAACATGTCTAATAGTTGTTTAAGGCTTAGATTACAAGTGTAGCAATACATTTTTAATTGCTCATGAGCGCTAACTGAGCTCAGGGTAAAACATTAGAGCTTTCAGGTTAGCGCTGGTGTTACAAGTTGAAAGTAAAACGTGTGTGAGTGAAAGACTCAGACGTGCTAAAACCTAGATTACAAGTTTTGCGTTAGAGGCTATGCGGTGCTAAAGAGCAGTTTTCCCTCACCGCTCACTTACCTGCAGCGCTTGTATTATGAGTTTTTACAAACCCGTCGTTAAAAGACAAGAAGTAAGCATTGAGCAAAATTTTACTCATTACCGCACTCCAATGCCAGCGCTGCTTAAGTCAGCGGTGAGCTGGTCGTACGTGCTCATGCACAATTTCCCCATAGGAATCAACGGAGAGAGCCAGCTGAGAAAAAGTCTAACACCTGCAAAAAAGCAGCATAAAACTCACTAACGCAGCCCCATTGATTCTTATGGGGAAATAAAAGTTATGTCTACACCTAACACCCTAACATGAACCCTAGTCTAAACACCCCTAATCTTACACTTATTAACCCCTAATCTGCCACCCCCAACATTGCTGACACCTACATTATATTATTAACCCCTAATCTGCTGCTCCGGACACCACCGCCACCTACATTATAGTTATGAACCCCTAATCTGCTGCCCCCAACATCGCTGACACGTATAGTATATTTATAAACCCCTAATCTGCCGCCCCCAACTTCGCCGCCACTTTATTAAAGTGTTAGGCGTTATTGTAACTTACGTTAGGTTTTATTTTACAGGTAAATGTGTCTTTATTTTAACTAGGTAGTTAATAAATAGTTAATAACTCTTTAATAACTATTCTACCTAGTTAAAATAAATACAAACTTGCCTGTAAAATAAAAATAAACCCTAAGCTAGCTACAATGTAACTATTACTTGTATTGTAGCTAGCTTAGGGTTTATTTTATAGGTAAGTATTTAGTTTTAAATAGAAATAATTTAGTTAATGATAGGAATATTTATTTAGATTTATTTAAATTACATTTAAGTTAGTGGGAGTTAGGTTTAGGGTTAGACTGAGGTTTAGGGGTTAATAACTTTAATATAGTGGTGGCAACGCTGGGGGTGGCAGATTAGGGGTTAATAAATGTAGGTAGATGGCGGCGATGTTAGGGACGGCAGATTAGGGGTTAATAATATTTAACTAATGTTTGCAAGGCGGGAGTGCGGTGGTTTAGGAGTTAATATGTTTATTATAGTGGCGGCGACGTTGGGGGCGGCAGATGAGGGGCTAAAAAGTGTAGGTAGGTTGCGGCGACATTGGGGGCGGCAGATTAGGGGTTCATAAATATAATGTAGGTGGTGGTGGTGTCCGAAGCGGCAGATTAGTGGTTAAAAATTTTATTATAGTGTTTGCGATATGGGAGGGCCTCGGTTTAGGGGTTAATTGGTAGTTTATGGGTGTTAGGGTACTTTTTAGCACTTTAGTTATGAGTTTTATGTTACAGCGTTGTACCATAAAACTCTTAACTACTGACTTTTAAATGCGTTAGGGATCTTGACAGGGTAGGGTGTACCGCTAACTTTTTGGCCTCCCAGGACAGACTCGTAATACCGGCGCTATTGAAGTCCCATAGAAAAAAGACTTTACGAAGTTTACGTAAGTCGTTTCGCGGTAAGGCCAAAGAAGTGTGCAGTGTCCCTAAACTTGCAAGATTCGTAACACCAGCGGGCGTAAAAATGCAGCGTTAGGACATTTTAACGCTGCTTTTTTACCCTAACGCACAACTCGTAATCAAGCCTTAACGTTTGGCTATCACGGAATAGCTAACTCTCTCTACCCATTGACTTTTATGGGGCGTGCTAAAATAAGCCTTTTCATTTTATCACCTGAAACTAACCTGAAGCTGTGCTACACCAACTGCTCTAAAGCTGAAGGTGCGTTCGGAATACTTTACATTCCTATGTTCTTCACTTAGAAGAAAAACACACCACACAACAGAGCTTTAATCTCTCATATTTTCCCATGATTCCTCAGTCATACATATGGCCAAGAGAATGGAGAAATAAAGAAAGTAGGAATAAAAAATCAGGGTAAAAGAAGTGCAAAATAGTTTTGTTATGAAAAATGTTTTTGTTTTCTTTCATAAGATGGTGAGAGTCCACAAGCCATCACATGTGAGATCCTATACCCAAGCTGTGAAGTCCACGAGAACACCATGAAATAGGGAGGTAAAAACAGTTAAGGCACTAGACAGGCATCAAAGTGTCTCACTTGATCTGAAAAAAAACAACAACCTTTGAGACAAAATCAGATGTTTAATCACCATGCCTTCAAATTGAGAGATTTAAGATCTTGATAGAAGAAGGACCATCCTAAGAGGAAGACACCAAGGCTGGCTTGAGGACAAATGTACCAGATCTGCAAGACCATGCAAATGCAAATAAAATCACTGAGGCATTTTCATCTTTTATCCTGGCTATTATCATACATAGTATAAAAAAAGGAGGAAGATGTAAATCAGATTTAATTACCAGGAAATCACTAGTGCATCTAATAGAGTCATTTGTGGATCCCAAAATCTTGCAAAATATTGCGGTAGCTTATAATTAAAGCGAGAAGCAATAAGGTCTATGTTTGGCCTTCCCCAACAATTCACAATAAACCTACTGATAAATGAGGAAGTCCGCTTCCCAATTGTCCATATTCGGAATGTGAATAGCTGAAATCATGGAATGGTCGCGGTCAGAATGCACTAATGGTACTACTAGTAGTGAAGTCAGGAATTCCCAGTAACCTAAATTTCTTATTGTACTATTAGATTTTTGTACGCAAGTTATAAATTTTGGGGTGGCGGTTCTGTGTACTGGGTAGGGACAACTCTATTTAATCGGTCCTGGACTGATGGATGGTATGTACACTAGGGGGCAATCACATTCCTTATAGGCAATATTAAGTATAGAGCAATAAGATTGTGACAGAGATACACTGTTTAAAATATAACCTTTATTAAGATGATTAAACAATTTAAAACACACACACTTAAAAACACAAATGAGTTAAAACTGGTAAGTAAATCATGTGTTAATCATCAGTAAGCTTAGGGTGATTTTCAAAAATACACAAATCAATACAGACCTAGGTTGTGGATATTAAACCATGGCCTGTAAATAAATATGGTTCTATGCAAGTCTGCTCGTTAGTGAAATACACATGAGTGCAATAATTATGTTGCTAAATGGAGGTAGAATATCTCATATCCCAGAACAGCAGAGTTAAGTAATAGCCTTATTGTATTGTTTGCAAAGCTTATCTGTCTGCAATATCAAAGTTAGGCTCATTAAATGCCAAGTGTTTAAATACATTCGGTTATATTCACTTCTGTCTCTTCAATGGTAGCAGTGAATATAACCAAATGTATTTAAACAGTTGGCATTTAAAGAGCAATCCTGAATTTTAACAAGGAAAAAGGATGTTGTCACTCTATACTGCAGTAGCTGTAGACACACAGGGGGATATTTATCAAAGGTATGTTGGACCTGATCCGACAGTGCGGATCAGGTCCGATATACCTCACTGAATGCGGAGAGCAATACGCTCTCTGTATTCAGCATTGCACCAGCAACTCTTGTGAGCTGCTGGTGCAACGCCACCCCCTGCAGACTCGCGATTGGCCGCCAGCAGGGGGTGTCAAACAACCCGATCGTACTTGATCGGGTTGAATTCCGGCGATGTCTGTCCGCCTGATCATAACTGTGACCTCAGAGGATACGATCCGGATGATTGACACCCCCTGCTAGCGGACAATCTGCAGGGGATGGCATTGCACAAGCATTTCACACGAAATGCTTGTTCAATGATAAATGTTCCGCTACAGCATCTTCATAAATCGTCCCCTATGAATAAACTTACAGTTTTTTTATTTCAATCAGCAGAAAAAATAGTGTATTAATCAATTAAATGTATTGCAGTAAATACATTATTTAGCAGCCTTAAAGTGCATAATATTTTAGAGCATTTTGTTATTGCACTATTGCTTGCATTTATCTATGTATTTAACCTCTGAAAATTGATTAAACAGACAGTTTAAAGTCATCTCAAGAGCAGCAATGCACTACTGGAAGCTAGCTGAACATAAACCAGTGACAAGAGGTATATGTGTGTAGCCACCACCGCTCCTCCTGAGACTACCTATGTATGCTTTTTAACAAAGGGTATTAAGAGAACAAAGTAAATTTGATAAAATTATATATTGAAAAATATCTTAAAATTGCATGTTCTGATTCATGAAATATTAAAGGGACAGTATACACCAGAATTGTTATTGTTTAAAACAATAGATAATCCCTTTATTACCCATTCCCCAGTTTTGCATAACCAACACAGTTATAATTATACACGTTTTACCTCTGTGATTACCTTGTACCTAAGCTTTTGCAGACTGCCCCCTTATTTCAGTTCTTTTGACAGACTTCCATTTAAGCCAATCAGTGCTGACTCCTAGGTAACTCCACAGGCATGAGCACAATGGTATCTCTATGTCACACATGAACTAATGGCCTCTAGTTGTTAAAAACTGTCAAAATGCATTTAGATAATAGGCGTCCTTCAAGGGCTAAGAAATTAGCCTATGAGCCTACCTATAATTAGCTTTCAACTAAGAATACCAAGAGAACAAAGCAAAGTTGATGATAAAAGTAAATTGGAAAGTTGTTTAAAATGCATGCCCTGTCTGAATTTTATTTTTGACTAGATTGTCCCTTTAATTTCTACTTCCCTTTAAATATAGGTATTTATTTTTTATTGGGTGTATATGAAGCAATATGAAAGATAGAATTAATGAGCATTCATATAACAAAGTCATTTTTTTTTTAATAAATAAATAAATAATAAAGCATTCAGTTTCAATCCATTTTAATAAACATCACAATAAAAATCTAAGGATATCATGTTATTAGGAATTGAAAGGGTTCATTTGAACTGGAGAGGTAGTGATAAAATGCAGGTATTTGCCCCTACAAAGATTAAATGGATATTGATATTGAAGTTCTGTTCTGATGACACATATGTTAGCTTTATTGATGCAGGAAATGTGTGATATTTATTATTGTTTGATTTTTAATGTGTGAAAATCATTCCCATTATGCAGCACAGTATTGAGGTCAGATTATAATGAATAGACTGAAATCTGAAGTTTTGTAATTTATTCTTTTATTTCTCTTTTCCTATTGTGTAAAAGTTTTATGAGATTTAGGTAAAGTAAATTGACTTCTGTTTTTTCTATGATCTTAGTCAGCTCTGCAAATATTAATATTTTATTTTTATTAAAATTATGTATGTTTTTTTTTTTAACAAATTGTCAGATATACAGTATATATATTGTGTAAAGGATTAACAGGAGAAAGTGACTCCGCATTGTTTAACCAATGAGAGAAAGATTAGGACTAGGAGAAATAATATATATATGTATGGAGCATTGGATACAAACCTTGAGAAAGCTACCAGTAGGTGGCGAAAGGATCAGCAGCTTATACACAGCAGATGATAAAACACACTGCAGAGCTGTGACAGTGTGACACACTACTTGAGCTCTGTTTTCCAGATCATACTATGGGGTCGATTTAACATGCTGCAAATGCAGCTGTTTCCGTGTGAGCCTTCAGGTGGCGCACAGCAAATGCAGCTGTTTCCGTGTGAGCTGGGGTGGCGCACAGCAATCATCCCGAACAGGATGATTGACACCCCTTGCTAGTGGCCGATTGGCTGTGAATGTGCAGAGGGGTGGCATTGCACAAGCATTTCACTACAGCAGATCGGGGCGGCATTGCACAAGCATTTCACTACAGCGGATTGGGCGGCATTGCACCAGCATTTCACTACAGCAGATCAGGCCGGCATTGCACAAGCATTTCACTACAGCGGATCATGTTCGTCCAACAATTGTTAAATTGGCCCCTAAGGATCATCAAAATCACGCTATGAATTGAAAATTCAAATTGTGCAAGACTTTTCCTATGTAAACCTAGACTGAGACATTTTTAACAAATAAATATATCATAAAGAACATTTCTGTCACATTAGTGATGATAAATGTATCTAAACATTATTACAATTTCTGAATGTGTGCATTATTATATGCGTGATGTTACATTTTTATGCATGTTTGATCATGTAAAATACCTTTTATTCGTCCCTTTTTATTTAATTTCTTAACCCCCCTCCACCTGACCACTTTATTCTTTTTTTTTTTTCCTGAGGTGACGTTTTCATCTTCCATGAATTAGCCGCTAGCCACACTGCATTTTTCCCTAAAGGGAAATGAAACCCTTTTTTTTTTGTTCATGATTAAAATAGAACATGCAATTTTAAACAACTTTCCTCCAATTTAATTCTATTATGTAATTTATTTTGTTCTCTTGGTAGGTAGGCTCAGGCGCTTCTTATTGATGGCTGCACATATCTGCCTCATTATTGGTTCACTCAAGAAGTGAATTGGAAAGTTGTTTAAAATTGTATTCCCTATCTGAATCAAGAAAGAGAAATGTTGTTGGGTTTCATGTCCCTTTAATACTTCACATACACATCTGCACACACACACACATTCACGTACACTCACATGCATGCACCCACGTGCACACACGTATGCACACACACAAACAAACACATGCATGCATCAAATAACAGCTGAAGGTACTTACTGCCCTCCAGTATACAGCATTATACAGACCAATATCTGGGACTAAAATTTCCATGATCATCAAAAGCTGCTACTGGGCATGTCTTCATTATTCAAACCTGACAGTAAAGAGACTTTAAAGGGACACTGAACCCAATTTTTTTCTTTTGTGATTCAGATTGATCATGCAATTTTAACCCCTTAACGCCCGAGGACGTGCAGGGTACGTCCTCTAAAGGATGTCAGTTAACGACCAAGGACGTACCCTGCACGTCCTCGGTGTGGAAAGCAGCTGGTAGCGATCCTGCTCGCTTCCAGCTGCTTTCCGGTTATTGCAGCGATGCCTCGATATCGAGGCATCCTGCAATAACACTGTCTGGCCATCCGATGCAGAGAGAGCCACTCTGTGGCCCTCTCTGCACCGGACATCGATGGCCGGTATCGTTGGTGGGTGGGAGCCGACTTTGGAGGCGGGTGGGCAGCCATCGGTGAGTTGCGTAAGGTGGAGGGGGGCGGGATCGGAAGCGGAGCCGACGGGGGCGCGCACGGGCGCGCGCGCGTGCACGGGGGGTGGCGGGCGGGCGCGTGCACGGGGCGGGAGCGGGTGGGAACCGCTACACTACAGAAAAGTAAAAAAGTAAAAGTAAAAAAAAAATTAAATAAACGTTTTTTTTCTAACCATCTAAGGGATCTGGAAGGGGTGGGGGGTTGGTCTTGGGGGGGGGGAAAGCTACACTACAGAAAAGGGACATTTTTTATTTAAAAAAAGCATTTTTTTTCACTAAACTGGGTACTGGCAGACAGCTGCCAGTACCCAAGATGGCGCACATTAAGTCAGAGGGGGAGGGTTAGAGAGCTGTTTAGTGGGGGATCAGTGAGGTTGGGGGCTAAGGGGGATCCCTACACAGAAGCATATGTAAATATGCTAACAAAAAATGCACAAAAAAAGCCCAAATATACCTTTTATTTTAGTACTGGCAGAGTTTCTGCCAGTACTTAAGATGGCGGGGACATTTGTGGGGTAGGGGAGGGAAGAGAGATGTTTGGGAGGGATCAGGGGGTCTGATGTTTCAGGTGGGAGGCTGATCTTTACACTAAAGCTAAAATTAACCCTGCAAGCTCCCTACAAGCTACCTAATTAACCCCTTCACTGCTAGCCATAATACACGTGTGATGCGCAGCGCCATTTAGCAGCATTCTAATTACCAAAAAGCAACTCCAAAGTCATATATGTCTGCTATTTCTGAACAAAGGGGATCCCAGAGAAGCATTTACAACCATTTGTGCCATAATTGCACAAGCTGTTTGTAAATTATTTCAGTGAGAAACCTAAAATTGTGAAAAATTTACGTTTTTTTTAATTTGATCGCATTTGGCGGTGAAATGGTGGCATGAAATATACCAAAATGGGCCTAGATCAATACTTGGGGTTGTCTACTACACTACACTAAAGCTAAAATTACCCCAAAAAGCTCCTTACATGCTCCCTAATTAACCCCTTCACTGCTGGGCATAATACACGTGTGGTGCGCAGTGGCATTTAGCGGCCTTCTAATTACCAAAAAGCAATGCCAAAGCCATATATGTCTGCTATTTCTGAACAAAGGGGATCCCAGAGAAGAATTTACAACCATTTATGCCATAATTGCACAAGCAGTTTGTAAATAATTTCAGTGAGAAACTGAAAGTTTGTGAAAAAATTTGTGAAAAAGTGAACAATTTTTTGTATTTGATCGCATTTGGCGGTGAAATGGTGGCATGAAATATACCAAAATGGGCCTAGATCAATAATTTGGGATGTCTTCTAAAAAAAAATATATATACATGTCAATGGATATTCAGGGATTCCTGAAAGATATTAGTGTTCTAATGTAACTAGCGTTAATTTTGAAAAAAAAATGGTTTGAAAATAGCAAAGTGCTACTTGTATTTATGGCCCTATAAGTTACAAAAAAAGCAAAGAAGATGTAAACATTGGGTATTTATAAACTCAGGACAAAATTTAGAAACAATTTAGCATGGGTGTTTTTTGGTGGTTGTAGATATGTAACAGATTTTGGGGTTCAAAGTTAGAAAAAGTGTGTTTTTTTCCATTTTTCCTCATATTTTATAATTTTTTTTATAGTAAATGATAAGATATGATGAAAATAATGGTATTTTTAGAAAGTCCATTTAATGGCGAGAAAAACGGTATATAATATGTGTGGGTACAGTAAATGAGTAAGAGGAAAATTTCAGCTAAACACAAACACCGCAGAAATGTAAAAATAGCCTTGGTCCCAAACGGACAGAAAATGGAAAAGTGCTCTGGTCACTAAGGGGTTAAGCAACTTTCTAATTTACTCCTATTATAAAATTTTCTTCATTCTCTTGGTATCTTTATTTGAAATGCAAGAATGTAAGTGTAAATGCCGGCCCATTTTTGGTGAACAACCTGGGTTGTTCTTGCCGATTGGTAGATAAATTCATCCACCAATAAAAAAGTGCTGTCCAAAGGTCTGAACCAAAAAAAAAAAAAGCTTAGATGCATTATTTTTCAAATAAAGATAGAAAGAGAACGAAGAAAAATGAATAATAGGAGTAAATTAGAAAAATTAGAAAAATGCGTAAAATTGCATGCTCTATCTGAATCACGAAAGAAAAAATTTGGGTTCAGTGTCCCTTTAAGCAGCCAGTCAGGATGCTTGTCCCAGGACGTTCTAGGGAGTGTGCATCTGTCATGCGCAGGCACAGTCATCTTATTTTCCTATTGAGTTTAAGTTCTATGAAATCTCATGAGATTTCAGTGAAATCTCATGAGATCACAGCAAAGGCAAATCATAACCTGCTAAAGCAGATTGGCTATTGTTTATTTTTTTTTTTTTTTGAGGGGGGGCGGGGTTTCAACTTGCAACTTTACAGCAGCTGAAGTATAACTGTTTACACAGCGCGTACTCTGGTGAGCTGAACCCACCCAGCAGAAATGTAAAAACCTTTTTAGAAAATGTGCCTCTATTTTCTTTGCTTTTCTATTTTGAGAAATTGACAGGCTTTGTCTATACAAAAATAGGGGTGAGATTAAAATCCCTGCCAATGATCAATTTAGTATCACTAAATTTAATAAAGATCTTACCTAATTTATCCCAAAAAAACTCTGTTGGACTTATTTGGACCATAAATATTGCATATAATCATTAATTCTTTATTAACCATAATCTGTACATGAACAAAACTAATTTGTGGATCGGGGATTATCTTTTTTATCTGATAATCAATTTTTTTATTAAATAGAATTGCCACACCCCTAACAGATATTTTATAAGATCCAAATAAAACTTTCTTAATCCATTCTTTTTTTAATTTTTGATGTTCTGCATCTAATAAATGTGTCTCCTGTAAAAACACTATGGGCCAGCCGCCAGAGTAAAGCAGAAACGTTTGCACGCAAACGATATTAGGTTTTCACATTCATTTGCACGCAGGTTAAATTGCACTGGTATTACAAGTTGAAAGTAAATGTGATCACTTGAGTGCAAATCAAGTTAACACTCGTAGGGTTAGCAAAAACAAAAAGTGTCACAAATCACATCAAAAATACATTACAAAGTACAGTTACACTCATAATAACGCCATCTAATAAAAAATATTTGTAAAAAAAATTGCATAAAAATACGGGCTCAATAAAAGTCTGCAAAAGGCTTTAACAATGAGAAACAATGAGAAACACACGCACACACACACACACATATATATATATACATGTTTAACGAAGGAAATGTATAAATATAAATGTCTATATATGTGTACATATGTATTTATGTATTTATATGCAGCAAGTTGTAGCAGGTGCACTCTCACAAACAGTTCAGTTCAAATGCCAGGGTGCTTGAATAGGGTATACTATATTGAAATCAGGAGACAGCACTCACTGGTCTTGACAATACTGGATTTATTCAGTGACGTTTCGGGGAATACTCCCCTTCATCAGACCCTCTGATGAAGGGGTGTATTCCCCGAAACGTCACTGAATAAATCCAGTATTGTCAAGACCAGTGAGTGCTGTCTCCTGATTTCAATATGTATTTATATGTGTATATATGTATTTGCAGACAGATATACACATCAATACATATGTACACACACACACATATATATATATATATACAGAATATATATATATATATATATATATATATATATATATATCTATACAGTATATATATATATATATATATATATATATATATATATATGCATTGGAGCCCTTTGCAGATGAAAACATTTAAATATTTATGCAATACTAATATTTAGTAAAGTTTTATACTGTGTATTTACTGTAAATATTTTACATTCCAATGTTCTGGACGTAGCAGGATATGGTTTATGTATTTATAATTAGATATATATATATATATATATATATATATACAGGGAGTGCAGAATTATTAGGCAAATGAGTATTTTGACCACATCATCCTCTTTATGCATGTTGTCTTACTCCAAGCTGTATAGGCTCGAAAGCCTACTACCAATTAAGCATATTAGGTGATGTGCATCTCTGTAATGAGAAGGGGTGTGGTCTAATGACATTAACACCCTATATCAGGTGTGCATAATTATTAGGCAACTTCCTTTCCTTTGGCAAAATGGGTCAAAAGAAGGACTTGACAGGCTCAGAAAAGTCAAAAATAGTGAGATATCTTGCAGAGGGATGCAGCACTCTTAAAATTGCAAAGCTTCTGAAGCGTGATCATCGAACAATCAAGCGTTTCATTCAAAATAGTCAACAGGGTCGCAAGAAGCGTGTGGAAAAACCAAGGTGCAAAATAACTGCCCATGAACTGAGAAAAGGAATGCGTGCAGCTGCCAAGATGCCACTTGCCACCAGTTTGGCCATATTTCAGAGCTGCAACATCACTGGAGTGCCCAAAAGCACAAGGTGTGCAATACTCAGAGACATGGCCAAGGTAAGAAAGGCTGAAAGACGACCACCACTGAACAAGACACACAAGCTGAAACGTCAAGACTGGGCCAAGAAATATCTCAAGACTGATTTTTCTAAGGTTTTATGGACTGATGAAATGAGAGTGAGTCTTGATGGGCCAGATGGATGGGCCCGTGGCTAGATTGGTCAAGGGCAGAGAGCTCCAGTCCGACTCAGACGCCAGCAAGGTGGAGGTGGAGTACTGGTTTGGGCTGGTATCATCAAAGATGAGCTTGTGGGGCCTTTTCGGGTTGAGGATGGAGTCAAGCTCAACTCCCAGTCCTACTGCCAGTTTCTGGAAGACACCTTCTTCAAGCAGTGGTACAGGAAGAAGTCTGCATCCTTCAAGAAAAACATGATTTTCATGCAGGACAATGCTCCATCACACGCGTCCAAGTACTCCACAGCGTGGCTGGCAAGAAAGGGTATAAAAGAAGAAAATCTAATGACATAGCCTCCTTGTTCACCTGATCTGAACCCCATTGAGAACCTGTGGTCCATCATCAAATGTGAGATTTACAAGGAGGGAAAACAGAACACCTCTCTGAATAGTGTCTGGGAGGCTGTGGTTGCTGCTGCACGCAATGTTGATGGTGAACAGATCAAAACATTGACAGAATCCATGGATGGCAGGCTTTTGAGTGTCCTTGCAAAGAAAGGTGGCTATATTGGTCACTGATTTGTTTTTGTTTTGTTTTTGAATGTCAGAAATGTATATTTGTGAATGTTGAGATGTTATATTGGTTTCACTGGTAAAAATAAATAATTGAAATGGGTATATATTTGTTTTTTGTTAAGTTGCCTAATAATTATGCACAGTAATAGTCACCTGCACACACAGATATCCCCCTAAAATAGCTATAACTAAAAACAAACTAAAAACTACTTCCAAAACTATTCAGCTTTGATATTAATGAGTTTTTTGGGTTCATTGAGAACATGGTTGTTGTTCAATAATAAAATTAATCCTCAAAAATACAACTTGCCTAATAATTCTGCACTCCCTGTATATATATATATACTGTATATATATATATATATATATATATATATATATATATATATATATATATATATATATATATATATATATATATATATACATATCATATATATATTCATATAGGTATGGATATATATTATACCAAAATACCATCAGATATATATAGAAATATTTATTAGAATAAGCGATCGTGTTTGCGCACGAGTTGGGTATTTTTTTCATTGACTTCTATAGGGAATAGGATATCTTAATTTTGGCTTTTTGTGCATGTCGAATTTAGCAAACATGGAAACCCATCAAAAGTAAAAGGAAAAATTTATTTTAATTTTTTTATGTTCCCTACCTTACCCCTGTTGCTATCTCATATACTTTACTTTGTTTCTCTGTGCTCCTTTTTAAAAGCTCTATGGCAAATAGTAAGATACAAAGAATTGAATGTGCCTCATGTCATAGATCAGTTAATCAGCACAAGCAGGAATACAAGCAGATCAATCTTGTGCTGATTAACTGATCTATACCATGAGGAGCATTCTATTCTTTGTATCTTAGAATCCTGGTTGTCTGGCGTGACATTCTAGAAGCGCTGCCTGACATTTTTGGTATTATCTTGTCTGCTGGAGATTGGAGATTGGCCTTCCACTGCCACGGATTTAGGAGAGACTTTGGTATAATATTGGACTGAGTCCTCACAGCTCCATCTTGTGCATCATTTATTCATTTATCTATTTATAATATTATTATTATGTAATATCCGTTAGTGTATGATATACCTTGAGTCTTATTAATTGTGAATTTTTTTGCCATATAGGTATATATTGTCCTACATTGCCCTTTATTGGGAGCTTTGGTTTTGACACCTTTTGCTATTGTCTATGCTACATACCTTTACCACCTCCTTTGGGTAAGCGCCTCTTACAGATATAGTTCGGGACTCATTGTATTGTGTCCTTACATATCTTATTGTTAGTTTTTTATATTCTTTGCTATGGCAAATAGTGTTGCTAGGGAATATAACCCATTCCAGATCCATCCAGCAGTAGATTATTATACCCTAAAGAGTGAGAAAGAAAAAATTAAATAAGGAAAAGGAGAGAGGAGGGTGTCAGGTTTTTTTCCCTGCTTTGTTTGCCATGTGCTGCTGGCAGCCATTTTACGCACCTCTCTTGCTGAGTCTGGTGCAGAGTGTGTGATGCTGCTCATTTCCTGCACGCTCTCTTATGGCCAGACTGGTGTACATCATCCGTGTGAGACAGGTTACAATCTCAGAATTGTGATGTCATCACTTATTATATAAAGGGCCTCTGTTCAGTATGCTTTGCCCTTGCGTTGTCTCAGACCTGTTTGTGAGTTCCAGTTCCTGTGTATAACCTGGCATTCTGACGTCCCTTCTGGTTCCTGATCCCTGGCTTGTTCCTGACTCTGCTGTTCTCCTTGTTCCTGATTCCGGCTCATCTGACTACTCGTTTTGACTCCTGACTCGGCTCGTCTGACTATTCGCTTTGGCTCCTGACTCGGCTCGTCTGACTACCATCTCTGGCTTTGACTCCTGGCTTGTTATTTGACTTGTGGACTTTTAATTATTTTTTGTTATTAATAAAGGTGTGATTATTTTTGCACTTCTTATCTTAGTCTGAATCCTGGCACCTTGACATTACGCATGGGCCATGAATCCTGATGGTGCTAATAATCCACCTTTATCTACCATCATTTCCAGGATGGATGAACAGGATCACCGCTTGGATCAATTTGCACTAGCCCTTCAAACCCTGCTGATTCGCACTGCACATTTGGACCAAAGTGTCCCGCAAGTTATGGCTGTTCCTGTTTCCTTTGCTGCACCTAGTCCTACCAGGAACATGTCCGGTTCTGCACCTCTACCTCAGCGATATGGAGGCGATCCTATTCAGTGCAGAGGGTTTTTGAACCAGGTGGGCATTTACTTTGAGATGTTACCTCAGGCGTTTCCCTCTGACAGAGCTAAGGTGGGATTTCTCATCTCGTTACTCTCTGACACAGCTCTTGCCTGGGCTAATCCCTTGTGGGAGACTAATAAACCTGTGATTTCAAATTACCCTGAATTTGTGGCCTCCTTTCGAAGGATATTTGATGTTCCGACTCGCTCCTCCTCTTCTGCTAAACAACTCATGTCCATTCAGCAAGGTAAAAGATCTGTTGCTCAGTATGCCATTGAGTTCCATACACTTGCCGCAGAGGTAGGTTGGAACAATGAAGCCCTTGTTGCCGCCTTCTTTCATGGGCTCTCTGATGCGATTAAAGACAAAGTGGGTGCCAGAGATTTACCAGGGGATCTCGAGGTGTTTTTTTTTATCCTAATTGACATCAGACTCAGAGAGAGGCCCTCTTTCAAGGAGCGCTTGCGGAAGCCTCCTCTTCCGTTGTCTCCTTCGTGTTCATTCCCACCCATGCCTCCCTCTCCTCCCATGCCTCCTGGTCCCAAGTCACCAGGTACTGCTGAGCTGATGCAGTTGGGATTCACGCATCTCTCAGTGGCAGAGAGGTCCTTTAGGAGGAGGCAGGGGCTCTGCCTACACGGCCGGGAAATGCTTGCACCTAAGGTCCTGTCAGGGGCAGACCTTGGGTGGTTTATCCCCGGCCCCGGAACCGCTAAAGGAGAAACCTTTGGTCACGGTTGTCCCGCCCTCCTCCGTGCCTCCATAGTCACCCAGGCTCTTGTTGACTCCGGTGCTGCGGGCTATTTCATTGACAGTGCTTTTGTATCAAAGCACTCCATTCCTGTTTTGCCTTGGTCTGTTCTGCTTGCTATTGAGGCCATTAATGGCAGGCCCCTTCAGCCCACACTCGTTACTCACAAAACCGTTTCGTTATCCATGGCTGTTGGGTCTCTACATTTTGAAACCCTCCAGTTCCGGGTGATAAACTCTCCGCATTTTCCAGTTGTTCTGGGTTATCCCTGGCTCCAAAAGCACAATCCCAGTCTCGACTGGCGCAGGTCCGAAATTTTGTCATGGTCTCCGCAATGTATTTCCACTTGTCTTCAGAAACCAGTTGAAGTCTTGTGCACTTCTTCGGTATCTCAATTGCTAAAGGAGTACCGAGAGTTCCTAGACATTTTTGACAAAGTGCGTGCCGGTACGTTGCCTCATCACCGGTCTTACGATTGTGTCATAGACCTGCAACCTGGAGCCATTCCTCCTCGGGGCCGGGTTTACCCTCTGTCTGTTGCGGAGAATTGTGCTATGGAGGAGTATGTTGCCGATGCTCTGTCGCGGGGGATCATCCGCAAATTCTGCTCTCCTGCAGGGGCTGGCTTCTTCTTTGTGAAGAAAAAGGGTGGCGAGTTAAGACCATGCATCGATTAAAGGGGTCTTAATCATCTTACCATTAAGAATGCTTACCATATTCCTCTCATTACAGAAATCTTTGACCGCCTCAAGGGAGCTAAGGTCTTTTCTAAACTTGATTTGAGAGGAGCGTACAATCTCGTTAGGATCAAGGAGGGCCACGAATGGAAAACAGCCAAATTTAACACCAGGAGCGGGCATTATGAATATCTTGTAATACCCTTTGGCCTATGTAATGCTCCTGCTGTTTTCCAGGAATTTATTAATGATGTCCTATGAGATATGTTGCAACAGTGTGTTGTGGTGTACTTAGACGACATCCTCATACACTCACCCACACTTGAGGCTCATCGTTCTGATGTTACACGGGTTCTTCAGAGACTACGTGAGAATGGCCTGTTTTGTAAACTCGAGAATTGTGAGTTCCATCAGACTCAAGTAACCTTCCTAGGTTATGTTATCTCCATTGCAGGGTTCTCCGTGGATCCTGAGAAGTTGTCTGCAGTTCTGCAGTGGCCTCGTCCAGTTGGTCTTCAGTCTATTCAACGTTTTTTGGGCTTCGCCAATTAGTATAGAAAGTTTATTAAAAACTTTTCTTCCTTGGTAAAACCTATCACAGACATGACCCATAAAGAGAATGATCCACTCCATTGGTCACCTACTGCCATTAAGGCCTTTGATAGTCTTAAGAGTGCCTTTGCTGCCGCTCCAGTTCTGGCTCATCATAACCCTGTCCTGCCTTTCATTCTTGAGGTTGATGCATCTGAGACTGGAGTAGGTGCCCTCTTGTCTCAAAGTCCTACGCCTGACGATTCCTTGCATCCGTGCAATTTCTTCTCTAAGAAATTGTCTCCAGCGGAGTGCAATTATGAAATTGGCGACAGGGAATTACTGGCCATAATTTTGGCACTCAAGGAATGGAGGCATCTTCTCGAGGGTGCTAGGGTACCAGTGCACATTCTTACTAACCACAAGAATTTAACTTATCTATCCGAAGCAAAACGTTTGTCGCCCCGACAGGCCAGATGGGCGCTATTTAATTATGTGGTCTCCTACCTGCCTGGTAGTAAGAATGTTAGGGCTGATGCCCTCTCTCGACAATTTTCGCCTCTGTCCAAGGAGGAGTCTGTACCTACTCCAGTTATACCTCCTGAACATATTTTGGCTACCATACGTACTAATTTGACTTCTCCCTTGGGAGAGGAGATCCTGGCTGCACAAACCAATGCACCACCAGAGAAACCTAGTGGTAAGTGCTTTGTTCCTGAGAATCTTAGAACTAAACTTTTGCACACTTACCACTATCCTAAAGCCGCAGGTCACCCAGGCAAGAACCAAATGATTTGGTCTGTCACTCGACAATTCTGCTAGCCAGGTCTTTGTTTGGATGTTGCTGCATATGTTGCTGCATATGTTGCCTCCTGCTCAGTTTGTGCACAGAATAAGACTCCTTGACATCTTCCTGTGGGTCTTCTTCAACCTATTGCTAATGGTGAGCGTCCTTGGACACATCTTTCCATGGACTTCATTGTCGAGCTCCCTGTTTCCAGTGGCAATACTGTTATCCTTATGGTGGTTGACCATTTTTCTAAAATGTCACATTGCATTCCCATGAAGAAGCTGCCTACTGCTCAGGAGCTTGCTTCAATTTTTGCCCGGGAGGTCTTCTGTTTACATGGGTTACCCAAGGAGTTAGTGTCAGACCAGGGTAGCCAGTTTGGCTCCAGATTTTAGCGTTCCTTTTGTGCTCAAATGGGGATCCAGCTTTCCTTCTCATCGGCATATCACCCTCAATCCAATGGGGCTGCGGAACAGTCTAATCAAGCTCTGGAACAGTTCCTCCATTGCTATTGTATGCGCTGCTGCACGCCGGTGGAAGAGCGCTCAAACTCCCCCCTCCCTCAATGTTCCGGTCAGAGCAGGGTCCCAAAGCAGGGTTTATTTTATTAAAAAATAAATAAATAAACATGGCCCTTGCCATCCCTCAGTCAAGGGCCAAATTGCCCGACCGGGGTCAGTCCACCCCATGCCAATGTGTCATGTGTGTGGGTCAAGCTGAGGCCCATAGTAGTGCAGTGCCGGTGCAGCTGTGCAAGAAAATGTTACTGAGTGAGTGTCAAAGTAACATTTGCACAAATTGTGGCCGCCAAAGAAGTCACACAGCTACTGGCCTACAATCTCGGTGTGGGCGGGGCTAAGGTAACCGGCGGCCCACCGGGCAACTGCTCCCAGTTATCCCCATTCATGGTGAATTATGGATTTCAACCATCCTTGTTGACCCGATTCATTCATGTCTCAAGGTATTCCGGCTTTGCAGGAGTATCTCTGGCAACTCCATTCCACGTGGGTGCAGATTCACGATTGCCTTCATCGTTCTATGCAGCGGCAAAAGTTCCAGGCTGATCGTAGCCATCTGCCCGTGCCTTCCTACCAGGTTGGTGAGAGGGTTTGGCTGTCCTCCCGCAACTTGAACCTTTATGTGCCTTCCAATAAACTGGCTCTCCGTTATGTTGGTCCTTTTCGAATACTCTGACGGGTCAATCCTGTGGCCTACGCTCTTGACCTTCCTCCTGCAATGCGCATCTCCAATGTTTTTCATGTCTCCCTCTTGAAACCATTGGTTTGTAATTGGTTTACCACTGTGTTGCCTTGTCCCCGTCCTATCTCTGTTGACAACCATGAAGAATATGAGGTCAGCAGCGTTATTGACTCTCATATGTCCAGGAGCCGCGTACAGTATTTGGTTCACTGGAGGGGCGTTCAAGGGTTCCCACCTCTGATGTTCATGCTCATGCCCTCCTCTGTGCCTTCCATGCCCGTTTCCCCAATAAGCCTTTTGTCCTCCCGCGGGGGAGGGGTCGTTGAGGGGAGGGTACTGTCAGGTTTTTTTTACCTGCTTTGTTTGCCATGTGCTGCTGGCAGCCATTTTACGCACCTCTCTGGCTGAGTCTGGTGCAGAGTGTGTGATGTTGCTCATTTCCTGCACGCCCTCTTATGGCCAGACTGGTGTACATCATCCGTGTGAGACAGGTTGCAGTCTCAGAATTGTGGTGTCATCACTTATTATTTAAAGGGCCTCTGTTCAGTATGTTTTGCCCTTGCGTTGTCTCAGACCTGTTTGTGAGTTCCAGTTCCTGTGTAAAACCTGGCTGACTGACGTCCCTCCTGGTTCCTGATCCCTGGCTTGTTCCTGACTCTGCTGCTCTCCTTGTTCCTGACTCTGACTACTCGCTTTGGCTCCTGACATGGCTAGTCTGACTATTCGCTTTGGCTCCTGACTCGGCTCGTCTGACTACCAGCTCTGGCTTTGACTCCTGGCTTGTTATTTGACTTGTGGACTTTTATTATTTTTTGTTATTAATAAAGGTGTGATTATTTTTGCACTTCTTATTTCATTCTGGCACACTGACAGAGGGGAGGGGGAGATTTATACACCCTCCCACATGCCCAAACCCCTATCCCCACCCCACTCTCCTTAATCTTGGCAGGAAAATTCATGAACACCCTATATCCCTTATTGTTCAATTCATTACAAGCCGGTATAAGTTATTTCCTGGCCCTAATTGTCTCTGCTGCAAAATCTTGATAGATCGAGATCTTTCTGCCTGGAATTGGAGGAGATTCTGTTTATTAAAGATTAATGCTTTAGCTCTGTAGCTTACAAACATCACAATGACTGGTCTAGGAAAATCTCATAGTATTAATTATATACGCCCTCTCTACTGTGAAGGAGCCCTTGTCTTTTAATCCCAATAATGTTGGTAACTGACTTTCCACAAATTCATTTTGCTCTTGTGTCTTAATTGATTCTGGTATATTCAATAGTCTTTTTTCCTCCTTGAGCGATTTTCCATATCTTCAGCTCTAGCTAGCTATAATTTATTCTGTTTCTCTAGCTCTGATATCCTTTCAGACATCTTAATTGAGCATAATTGATTCATTGTTCTGACTCCCCTAGCTTCAATTGAAAATATTTAATTTCTTTTGTAAGTTGTTGAATATCTTTTTGCACCTCTTTTTTGTACTCCTTCAGCTCTGAGATTGTGTTAATGATTCTAGCGTAAATCGCGATTGCGCTCAATTTGTAATATGGTAGAATGAAAATGTCCACAGCTCTCCAATGCTAGAAAGTTTCTTTATTAGGACAAAATAGCGACGTTTCGAGGCTAATGCCTGATTAAGAGGCATTAGCCTCGAAACGTCGCTATTTTGTCCTAATAAAGAAACTTTCTAGCATTGGAGAGCTGTGGACATTTTCATTCTACTATATTCATTTTGGTGAAGTGGCAGTTCACCTGTCTTCACGAGCACTCCTGTCCTCTAGTGCTGTTCCACATTGAACTGTTTAAATTATACAATTTGTAATATGAGCAAACTATAAATGGCTCGGAAATGATCACAAAAACCCCAGCACAATCGTTTGTGCCCAACTTGTAATCTAGCCCTAAATGTCATGCAGTGGACTGTATTCCATTGTGGCTCAGCTTGACAACTTCGTTTTTTTTTTGTTTTTTTTTCAAGACACCCGGTGCTGTGTCGACATGGTATCACAGCTTCCTTGCAGTGTTTCTCCACTGGCCTCAGGCACTTTCTAACTGGTTGTTCCACTGTTTGTTGCCTAACAGGCTCTAATAGTCTCCCAACTGGCTGTGGTTACATGGCAGATCCAAACTATGAATGCCGGGCTGTCTAACCACTTTGCTGCAGAGTATACCTGCCTGGCTGAGTAAGTCTTGCTCAGTCAAGGGTGCCAACAGATCGGCATAGCCAAAGACTCTCTCTTGCATGTCTCCTATGCTGACTACACCCACCGGAAGTCCCCTACTGAATTCTGTGCCTGAGTGTGTCTGTTTCTGTATGTCTGAGTGTGTGTGTCTGTGTTTGAGTGTCTGTGTCTTTTTGTGTATTTGTGTGTGTATGTTTCTGTGTGCTATTCTGTAGGAGTCTGTGTTTGTGTCTCAGTGTGTGTGTGACTGTGAGTCTACAACATTTTCATGTTGGACTACACTAAAGAATAAAGTGTTCACACATTTAATTTACTTAGCAAAAACACACACTGGTGAAATGAGGGGGGGCCCAATCAAAGTAAGGGCCCCCAAAATTTCTAGTGGCTACCATGCCAAATAGACATAGGGGGGTAGTTATCAAGCCGTCAACCTCAAATATGCTGGAATTCCGCAGCGTATTTGTGGCGAGGCTGATTCGCCTTAGTTATCAAAGGCTAGAGACCGGCAAAAGTAGAATTTAGTGACGTAAGCTTCAATCCGCCGGACTCAGTCCGACACAGATCGATTCTTACGTCACTCCAGATGTTCCGCACAATAGTGCGGCACAATATGACTACTTTTGCTAGTTGACAAAAAACTAGCAGGTACGCTTGGCACTTTTCCGGCCCAGCGTACCTGGTTTTCAATCCGCCGCCCTGGAGGCAGCGGATCCCTTAGGAATCAATGGGAGTCTGACCATAGCGAAAGTTCATGTTCGCTGCTGCCAGACATCCCATTGATTTCTATGGGAGCTGTCTACACCTAACACCCTAACATGTACCCCAAGTCTAAATACCCCTAATCTGCCCCCCTACACCACCGCAACTAAATAAAGTTATTACCCCCTAAACCGCCGCTCCCGGAGCCCACCACCACTATAATAAACTGATTAACCCCTAAACCGCCGCTCCCGGAGCCCACCGCAACTATAATAAACTGATTAACCCCTAAACCGCCACTCCTGGACCCGTTGCCCTCTATAATAAATATGTTAACCCCCTATACCGGCGCCCCCGGAGCCCCCCGCAACTAAATAAAGTTAGTAACCCCTAAACCGCCGCTCCTAGACCCCGCCGCAACTCTTATAAATGTATTAACCCCTAAACCGCCGCTCCCGGACACCGCCGCCACCTACATTATACCTAGTAACCCCTATCCTGCCCCCCCTACACCGTCGCCACCTATAATAAATGTATTAACCCCTATCCTGCCCCCCCTACACCACCGCCACTGTAATAAATTTATTAACCCCTAAACCTAAGTCTAACACTAAACCTAACACCCCCCTAACTTAAATATTAATTAAATAAATCTAAATAATATTTCTATTATTAACTAAATGAATCATATTTAAAAATAAATACTTACCTATAAAATAAACCGTAATATAGCTACAATATAAATAATAATTATATTGTAGCTATCTTAGGATTTATTTTTATTTTACAGGCATCTTTCAATTTATTTTAACTAGGTACAATAGCTATTAAATAGTTATTAACTATTTAATAGCTTACCTAGCTAAAATAAAGAGAAATTTACCTGTAAAATAAAAACTAACCTAAGTTACAATTACACCTAACACTACACTATACTTTAATAAATTATTCCTATTTAAACTAAATACTTACCTGTAAAATAAACCCTAAGATAGCTACAATATAATTAATAATTACATTGTAGCTATTTTAGGATTTATGTTTATTTTACAGGTCACTTTGTATTTATTTTAGCTAGTTAGAATAGTTATTAAATAGTTATTAACTATTTAATAACTACCTAGCTAAAAGAAATACAAAATTACCTGTAAAATAAATCCTAACCTAAGTTACAATTAAACCTAACACTACACTATCATTAAATTAATTAAATAAATTACCTACAAATAACTACAATTAAATACAATTACATAAACTAACTAAAGTACAAAAAATAAAAAAGCTAAGTTACAAAAAATAAAAAAAAATAAGTTACAAACATTTAAAAAATATTACAACAATTTTAAGCTAATTACACCTAATCTAAGCCCCCTAATAAAATAACAAAGCCCCCCAAAATAAAAAAAATGCCCTACCCTATTCTAAATTAAAAAAGTTCAAAGCTCTTTTACCTTACCAACCCTTAAAAGGGCCTTTTGCGGGGCATGCCCCAAAGAAAACAGCTCTTTTGCCTGTAAAAGAAAAATACAACCCCCCCCAACGTTAAAACCCACCACCCACATACCCCCTAATCTAACCCAAACCCCCCTTAAATAAACCTAACACTACCCCCCTGAAGATCATCCTACCTTGAGTCGTCTTCACTCAGCCGAGCCACCGATGGAACCGAAGAGGAGATCCAGAGCAGCAGAAGTGATCCTCCAAGGGGCGCTGAAGAAGTCTTCCATCCGATGAAGTGATCCTCCAAGCGGCGCTGAAGAATTCTTCCATCCGGGCGATGTCATCTTCCAAGCGGCGCTGAAGAAGTCTTCCATCCGGGCGATGTCATCTTCCAAGCGGGGTCTTCAATCTTCTTTCTTCAGGATCCATCTTCATCCCGCCGACGCGGAACATCCTTCTTCCCCGACGGACTAACGACGAATGAAGGCTCCTTTAAGGGACGTCATCCAAGATGGCGTCCCTTCAGTTCCGATTGGCTGATAGGATTCTATAAGCCAATCGGAATTAAGGTAGGAAAAATCTGATTGGCTGATTGAATCAGCCAATCAGATTGATCTCGCATTCTATTGGCTGATCGGAACAGCCAATAGAATGCAAGCTCAATCTGATTGGCTGATTCAATCAGCCAATCAGATTTTTCCTACCTTAGTTAATAGCTATTGATCGGAACAGCCAATAGAATGCAAGCTCAATCTGATTGGCTGATTCAATCAGCCAATCAGATTTTTCCTACCTTAATTCCGATTGGCTTTAGTTAGTGTATGTAATTGTATTTAATTGGTAATTTATTTAATTAATTTAATGATAGTGTAGTGTTAGGTTTAATTGTAACTTAGGTTAGGATTTATTTTACAGGTAATTTTGTATTTCTTTTAGCTAGGTAGTTATTAAATAGTTAATAACTATTTAATAACTATTCTAACTATGCTAAAATAAATACAAAGTTACCTGTAAAATAAACATAAATCCTAAAATAGCTACAATGTAATTATTAATTATATTGTAGCTATCTTAGGGTTTATTTTACAGGTAAGTATTTAGTTTAAATAGGAATAATTTATTAAAGTATAGTGTAGTGTTAGGTATAATTGTAAGTTTGTAACTTAGGTTAGTTTTTATTTTACAGGTTAATTTCTCTTAATTTTAACTAGGTAGCTATTAAATAGTTAATAACTATTTAATAGCTATTGTACCTAGTTAAAATAAATTGAAAGTTGCCTGTAAAATAAAAATAATTCCTAAGATAGCTACAATATAATTATTATTTATATTGTAGCTATATTAGGGTTTATTTTATAGGTAAGTATTTATTTTTAAATAGGATTAGTTTAGTTAATAATAGAAATATTATTTAGATTTATTTAATTAATATTTAAGTTAGGGGGGTGTTAGATTTAGTGTTAGATTTAGGTTTAGGGGTTAATAAATTTATTACAGTGGCGGCGGTGTAGGGGGGGCAGGATAGGGGTTAATACATTTATTATAGGTGGCGACGGTGTAGGGGGGGCAGGATAGGGGTTAATAAGTTTAATATAGGTTGCGGCGGGGTCCGGGAGCGGCGGTTTAGGGGTTAAACTATTTATTTAGTTGCGGCGAGGTCCGGGAGCGGCGGTTTAGGGGTTAAGCTATTTATTTAGTTGCGGCGGGGTCCGGGATCAGCAGGATAGGGGTTAATAACTTTATTATAGAGGGCGGCTGTATAGGGGGGGCAGGATAGGGGTTACTAGGTATAATGTAGGTGGAGGCGGTGTCCAGGAGCGGCGGTTTAGGGGTTAATACATTTATAAGAGTTGCGGCGGGGTCTAGGAGCGGCGGTTTAGGGGTTAGTAACTTTATTTAGTTGCGGGGGGCTCCGGGGGTGCCGGTATAGGGGGTAGAACAGTGTAGTTAGTGTGGGTGCTTAGTGACAGGCTAGCAATAAAGCTGTAAAAAAGCCGAAGAGCAGCGAGATCGGATGAGTGATAACTCTCACAGTCCGCTGCTCATCGCCCTGTACTTGGTGCCCGGCTTTTTGACAGATTTATTGATAACTTAGGCGAAATTTTGCAGGTCCACGGCGGCGATGGTAGGGAGCTTAGGCGGGCGTTTTGAACCGGCGAAGGCAGGTAAATTAGACGCGTTGATAACTACCCCCCATATTGTGAATATAAAAAATATCTCTATCTTCCAGTGATAAAAAATCCTCTAACACCCTTGCAATGAAGGGTTTAATGTCCCTTTCACTAAAACCTTACTTCACTACACACAATCTCTCTTACCTCAGCTGGGTTAGCCCCCCGCTATCACTATTTTAAAACAAACCTCATTCAGTTGGTTAAATCTTTATTAGATCAGGTCATATATATTTTTGTTTAAGTTAGATCAAAAATACAAGTGGTATTAACAATTATTTGGTGGGGGGCTTGCTAGTCCCTCCTTAATAAAAAATTGGAGGAAAAGTAATTTAATTTGATAAATATTTGTTAGATCATGTATGATCATTCAGTTGTTTTGTTAGATCTAACATAATTACAAAGATATTAGGTATTAAATGATAGGGGCTACCCCCAAATCAACATTTCAGACAAGAAAATAATTCAGGATTATAGATCTTTGTTAGATCAGGTTAGATCAAGTGTTTATAACTTTAGATCTAACTTGCAAAAGGTGGTATTAATAATCATTAATGCCAGCCCCCCATAACAAAAAATGGACAAAATGTTATATAATCTGATAGATAATTGTTGTATAAGGTATAATCAGTCAGTTGTTTTGTTAGATCTAACATATTTACAAAGATATTAAGTATCAAATTAGAGGGCTAGCTCCCCCCCCCAACACACACACACACACCACACTTAAAAATTTCAGGCAAAAATCATTCATGCTATTAGATCTTTGTTAGATCAGGTTAGATTAAGTGTTTATTACATTAGAACTAACAAGCAAATGCTGTTATTAACAATTATTGGTGGGGGAGCTAACCCGTCTTCAGCCCCCTTAACATTGGACAAAAAGTTAAATATTTTGAAAGATATGTGTTAAATTTCATGACTATTTGTTAGATCAGGTATGATCAGTCAGTTGTTTTATTAGATCTAACATAATTACAAAGATATTAGGTATTTAATTGGGGGGGGGGGCTAGCTCCAAGTCAAAATTTAAGGCAAAAAATAATTCAGGCTTATAGACCTTCGTTACATCAGATTAAATCACCTGTTTATTATTATTATTATTATTATTATTATTATTCTTTATTATTTATAAAGCGCCAACAGATTCTGCAGCGCTGTCCATGGGTACGAAGATATAAGTACAATGAGAGAAGTCCTGTAGTCTAGCATGGGAGAAGGTGATGGTAGAGGAACCAAGGAGCAGGTCATTGTTGTATCTTAGGGTCAGGTTGGAGTATATTTGTTGATGAGGGAGGACAGGTAGGGTTGGGTAGCATTGGTGAGGGCTTTGTAGGTCAGGGTGAGAATTTTTAATTTAATTTTTCTGTGAAATGGGGAGACAGTAAAGGGACTCACAGAGAGGTGCAGCAGATACAGAGTGTTGGGAGAGGTGGATTAGCCTGGCAGAAGCATTTAGGATGGATAGAAGGGGGAGGAGTGAGAGGCCAGCTAGTAGGTTATTACAGTTGTCAAGTCAGGAAATAACCAGGAAGTGGAATAATTGTTTAGTAGCTTCAGCACTCAGAAATGGATGGATTTTGGAGATATTGCGTAGGTGGTTGTGGCAGGATGAAGAGAGCAATTGGATGTGGGGAATGAAGGACATATTTGTGCTGCCAACAGTGATAGAAAAAGTAAAAACTGTAGTAGAATAAGAGGGGGGATTAGAAGTAATTTGGTCCTGGACATGTTTATTGTTTATTTTTTTTATAATTTTTATTAAGGTTCACCAAGCAGTACAGAAAAAAAAAGAACAGCCTTCAATGTGTAACACTGATACTGATACTGAGAATGAGGACCACTTTTGGAACCTTCACGTTCCTAAAACTTATGGAAGGCCAATGATAAATAGGGGGGCGCTTTCGGGTCCCATATAAAAGGTAGAAACTAGTTTTATTTTTTATATAGGAGGATGGCCTGATAGGCCACTCATAGGCCATATACTTAACACAATAGTAACAACTGTAAATAACGGGCCGACTTATGGGTGCCAGATAATGGCTAATAGAGACTTATAAAGTAGTCACTGAATATAAACTTGTACTATAAAAATACAAAGGATTCTGGGCAGTGGTTTTACTTAAAGAGAAACTTAAAATATTTAGTCGGCATATACAATACATTTATATCAAAGTGCAGCTGTTATGTGTAAATAGGCTAAGAACACCTGCCTTAGGTTTACAAAGAGAAAAATGTAATGAATGGCAGGGTCCATTAGCTACGAGGTAAAGAATATTTAGTGCTTAGGATAGGGCAGAGACTACTTAACTCTGCTTAGAATTGCGGAGGGTTTCAGTTACCCCTAACCGCAATATTTCTTGGTATGGGAGGGGAGTACCTAGCATGGGAATAACTCATTACTGCAGCAAATGCCATGTTCTCTGAAAACACTTTAAATGTACTATAAAAATATTTCTGAACTATGTTTATAAAGTCAAAATAGGAGTATATTACAGTTTCCTAGATAACACACTCGTAGGACTTCTAAGTAATCTAATACATTTTATAGTGTTAGTTCATAACTAGGGCATTGTTCCAGTGCTAGAAGTAAAATGGAATGGTATGCAAATCAGCATAGAGCTGCACATAAATGGATTCACTGTCCTATATTATAACTATATAACCTACAATAATATTAAAACCATAGCTCACAAATGTGCATAACGATCCTATAGTAGATTGCTATAGGAACTGCAAATTATATTGATTACAGGTCACTGTCAGATCTATAATTATATGTTACCAAAATTACAGCTCTGTGCCCTCTGAAGTGTCCAGGACACAGAGCGAGTGTTTCGTTTATAGTATAAAAGATCTATCACATAGTTATTGGAAATAGCAAATTTTTGTAGCCACATATTGCTTAAAAATATGTTCTACTGTGTACATATTAAATAGGCATGATCTACATTCCCACCTACCAATATTTTTCAAGTTATCTGAAAAAGAACTCACTATCTGACATGCATATGAATAACAAGCAAAAGATTTTTGCTGCCAGGTGGGGCTATACCAACCAGCTGTAATTTTAATATAACATTGACTGAAAATATTCAAACATTAAGTTAACTGGTCCCAGCACTTCCCTACCCACCTAAGAGCCAGACTGACAACTCTCACTACAATTATATTTAGCATTCGGGAAGATAATGCAGAGTAAAGTGGTGAGCAGAAAAAAAAATGCAATCAATTCTGCAAAAGCAATGATTACACAATACAAGGAATGGCAATAGCTTGTCTTTCCATTAAACTGATAGCTCTGTAATGACATGTGGATTATGTCCTGTGTCCCACAGTCTAAACACAGCTTCACATCTGTCAGGGTTTGATGTCAGATCGCAAGATCATCATTTATGTAAACAATAATAATACAGGAATCCCCTAATTAATTTTAGCAGTTCAAACATTGTTTACTCAGCTCCCTTCTGGACGTCAGCTTCACAGAGAGCACCAGAGCATGGAAATCATTTATCCCACACCAGTCTGGGTGTTAGTCTCAAATAGGTTGCTGGAACATAAGCAGCTATCTGATCGTTAAGGGAGGAAACAGCCCTGGACATAAAGCTCTGAAAAAAGCATGTGTCTCAGTAGTGCAAGACACAGGCTAGCGTTAGCAGTAGGCATTCCCCTCTCCCTCTTATTCAGGAAAAGGAACAGGCAGATGTCAGTGTCTAACAGGAGATCAAAACCTGTGTACACCATCTTGCTGTCCTGGGAACATCTGGGATGTAGAGAGGCTTCGATCCGCTGAACACAGTTTCTGCAGTCACTCAATGCGCTCTTCCTACCTGAGTCATCATCTCGAGTAAATAAAAAACGCTGTTCCTGAAGTGTAAGGCTGGCCAAATCCCCACAATCTGGAACACAGCTTGGTAGAGAGGGTTTTTCACAGCCGTCCAGCAAAGCAGTATCGACAATGTCCTCAGTAACAATCAGTTGAGTAGGTAGGAATACTTGTGATCGGTTAAACAAAATGGTGTCACCACTTTCTCTTCTGACTTTAGAGACATTGCGCAGTGTCGCAGTAGTCTCAATGAGGGACCCCAGGCGTTCAAATCTAACGTTCATCTGAGATTCAGACTCCTGCAGACAAGTCTATATAAACAAGCATATTGTCCCCTGATCCACAGCCATGTCTAGCTTGCACTTCCGGGACTACCTGGAGAGGGTGTTATGAGTTTTACAATTAGGCCGCCACCTAGAGCTACAATGTTCCAGATCCGGGCTGGAGGATCATACACACAGCAGAGACATATATTAGTTCCCTCAGCGGATCTTAGTCAAGTGGCCCCTGGATCTTAAGAGGTCTAAATCTTTTCTTATTGATGTCCTGGGGATGTTTTAAAATATTCAGAGTCGGAGCTCAGGAGTTATGCGACCATTTAGTTGCGCTGCTGGCTCCACCCCGGACATGTTTATTTTTAGGTGGTCAGGGGCCATCCAGGAGGAAATGTCAGATAAGCAGTCGCTGATGTGAGAATTGACAGAAGGAGAGAG
This sequence comes from Bombina bombina, assembly GCF_027579735.1. Lineage (NCBI taxonomy): Eukaryota > Metazoa > Chordata > Amphibia > Anura > Bombinatoridae > Bombina > Bombina bombina. Next base: position 1,245,530,642 of record NC_069501.1, read on the forward strand.
TGCAGGGGTGGATAAGTAGATCTGGGTACAGGGGCGGAACTACCAGGGATGCAGAGAAAGCTACTGTAACCAGGCCCTGGAGGTCCCGCCCTCAGGGGGGCCAGCTTCAGCACAATCCTTTTTTTCATTATTTTTTTTTTGTTTCTGCCTGCTACCTATTGGCTCCTGACCTGACTGCATGTGTAGTCTTCTCAATCGGCTCATGACTGAACGTGTAGCACAACAGTCGCAGAGCTGAGTGAGGGATGAGTGAGGGCGGCTAGTGGTAGCTAAACTGAAGCCAGCACAACTGTGAGCTGAGTTGGTAATGTATCTCTGATACATTTAGCACTCGTCATATCAGCAATGGCCTATCTTCCTCAGTATCTGGTACAGAGAAGTATATTTTCACCTAATTGAACCCTGTCTTGCCTAGATGCACTGCCCTTTTAAAGGAGTAGCTATTTACCACCCTGCTCAGCTCCCTGTGTGTATAATGTCAGCTTGGGCTCTCTGTATGTCTTTACTCACACTCCCTGGAAAACTGTGTCTGTGGTACCTGGTTATCTGCCCTCCCCTCTATCGCTCTCCAGCCTCTTCCTGTGTATTTATGACTTTCCCATACTCTGTCTAGTGCTCCTGCTCTCTGCTCTTGTCTTTCTCTCCCTGACTACCTGTATCTGCTGCTCACTGCTCTGCACTTAGTCCAGTGAGTCCAGAGAATTGTGAGCTCAATGCTAAAATTAATTTTGACACTGTGTCCATATAAGATCACTGGACTGTGTCAGTGGTAGAACAGTACTATGTAGCCTATAATCCCATATATATATATATATATATACATGCACATTTAATATAAACTTAGTCTTCAGTATATAACTAGCATGGTGTACGGTCTGCACACTTACCTATAATTATCAAGCACCAGGGTGCTGGTAACAGCAATGCATTGTAGTAAATAAAACATTCTCACTGGAATTTTTAAGTGTCAAACTATTTATTGGTGTAACGTTTCGGAGAGAATAATAATTATAGGTGATAATGGAGAACCACAGCTACATTATATATATATTTATATATATATATATATATATATATATATATATACACACATGGTAATTAATGCCAGCCTCATACCATACTGGTGGGGGAGGCCTTCATGGATTCTTGCACCAGAGCCCTGGTGTCTCTAGTTACGCCTCTGTCTGGGTATCATCAGCATAGAGGTGATAGTTGAAGGAATAGCTGTTGATAAGTTTACCCAGTGAAGAAGTGTAAATAGAGAAAAGTAGAGGATCCAGAACAGAGCCCTGAGGTACTCCAACAGACAGAGGCAATTTAGAGGAGTAACCAGCAGAAAAAGGCAGAGAAGGATCTGTTAGAGAGATAAGTATGAATCCAGGTGAGGCATTGTCACTGAGCCCAAGAGAGCTGAAAGTCTGTAAGAGGAGGGGATGGTCAACAGTGTCAAATGCAGCCAAGAGGTCAAGTAAGATGAGTATAGAGTAGTAGCTATTGTTTTGAGCAGAAAGGAGATCGTTAGTTACCTTGGTGAGGGCAGTCTCATTTGAGTGTTGGGGACGGAAGCCAGATTGCAGGGGGTCAAGCAATGAGTTGGTTGACAGGAAGTGGATTAGGTGATCGAAAACTAGTTTTTCAAGGACGTTTGAAGCTAGCGGAAGCAGTGATATGGGCCGGTAGTTTGCAGGAGAGTTAGGGTCGAGGGAGGGTTTTTTGAAGATGGGGGTGACCTTTGCATGTTTGAAGAAAGATGGGAATTAACTGGTAATAACGAAAGGGTTGAATATGTGAGTAAGAGCTTGAATTAGGGTGGAAGACAGGGAATGTATTAGATGTGAAGGAATAGGGTCAAGTGGACAGGTAGTGAGGTGTGAGGAAGACAATAAGGGACCCACTTCACTCTCAGTGGTTGGGGGAAGGGTGCAGAGAGTGGCAGAGGGGGTGACTGGGAGTGAAGTTGGGGGATTGCAGGCTTGTGTTTGGATGTTGCTTCAGATGGTAAGTGTGACTGATAAATGCAAATGAAGGGGGTGGTGTAGGTGGGTAGAGGAGAGAGTTGAAAATGGAGAAGAGTAATTTAGGGTTTGACGAGTGAGTAGATATAAGAGAAGAGAAGTAGGTTTGCTTAGCTATGTAAATGGCAGAGGTGTAAGAATAAAGAATAAACTTATAGTGGATGAATTCAGGTTGAGAGCGAGATTTCCTCCAGGGACGTTCAGCAGCGCGGGAGCATTTTTGTAGGTGCCGTGTTTGCCAAGAGTGTCAGGTCTGGAGCTGACGACATGTCGTTTTGAGTATTTTATTATTATTATTCTTTATTTATAAAGCGCCAACAGATTCCGCAGCACTGTCCATGTGTACAAAGATTAAAGTACAGTACAATACAATATAAAGTCACCAGACAAAGTTTAACAAACAAATACAGGGGGAATTGAGGGCCCTGTTCCCGTGCGAACTTACAATCTAGATGGGTAGGAGGGTGAGAAACAGGAGGTGGGGACTGCAAAAGGTGAGAATGATGCTAGTGTGGAGTTAGATGAGGGCAGCAATTAGAAAGGTCTTTAGGGAGCGTTTAAAGGAGGAAAGGTTAGGGGAGAGTCTGACAGCTCTAGGAAGTGCATTCCAGGTGGCTGGTGCCGCACGAGAGAAGTCCTGTAGCCTAGCATGGGAGGAGGTGATGGTAGAAGATGCAAGGAGCAGGTCATTGTTGGACCCTAGGGGGCAAGGTGGAGTATATTTGTTGATGAGTGAGGACAGGTAGGGGGGGCTGTGTTGGTAAGGGCTTTGTAGGTCAGGATGAGAAATTTGAATTTAATTCTGCTGTGGATGGGTAGCCAGTGAAGGGACTCGCAGAGAGGGGCAGCAGATACAGAGCGTCGGGAGAGGTAGATTAGCCTTGCAGAGACATTTAGGATGGATTGAAGAGGGAAGAGGTGGAAGAGAGGGAGGCCAGTTAGAAGGTTATTACAGTAGTCAAGTCAGGAGATTACCAGGGAGTGGATTAGCTGTTTAGTAGTTTCAGCACTCAGAAACGGACAAATGTTGGAGATACTGTGTAGGTTGTTATGACAGGAGGAAGAGAGCAATTGGATGTGGGGTATGAAGGACAGATTGGAGTCAAGTGTAACTCCTAGGCAGCAGACTTGGGGTGATGGGGAGATAGTGGTGTCACCAACAGTGATTGAAAAGTTAGAAACCGGGGTAGAATTAGAAGGGGGATTAGAAGGAGCTCTGTCTTGGATATATTGATTTTTAGGTGGTGAGAGGCCATCCAAGAAGAAATGCCAGATAAGCAGACACTGATGTGAGAGGACAGAAGGAGAGAGTGAAGGGGTGGATAGGTAGATCTGAGTATCATCAGCATAGAGGTGGTAGTTGAAGCCATAGCTACTGATAAGTTTACACAGTGAGAATGTATAAATAGACAAGAGTAGAGGACCCAGAACAGAGAATTTGGGGAGGAGCAAGAGTGTCAAGTGTTGAGTATTGTTATAGTGGGTTGTAGCAAGTTTGGGGCAGGATATTGTGGAAGTGTGGAAGTGTGAAGTGATCAATAGAGTGTCCATCGTGGTGAGTAAGGAATAGGGTGGATTGTGAGAGACTGAAGGAGTTAGTGAGTTAGAGAAGTTTAGAGGTAGCAGGTGCAGATGGGTTATCAATGGAGATGTTGAAGTCCCCCAGAATTTGAGTAGGTGTATTTGTAGAGAGAAAGTGAGGAAGCCAGGCAGCAAAGTTGTCAAGGAATTGGGAGGTGGGTCCAGGGTGGCGATAGATAACTGCCACTCTGAGAGAGAGGGGGGAGAACAGGCAAATGTAGTGGACTTCAAAGGAAGAAAAGGAGAGAGATGGAAATGGACATAGGTACTGATCATAGCAGGAGGGAGGAAATAAGATTCCAACACCGCCAACATGTCTCTCATCTGACCTAGGTGTGTGGCTAATGTGGAGACCACCGTGTGTGAGAGCAGCAATGGAAGCAGTGTCAGAAGAAGATAGCCAGGTTTCAGTAATTGCTAAAAGGTTGAAAGCGCTGGAAACAAACAGCGTTCCAGAGAGCATAAGAAAAGATAGGGGATAAACGCAGAGGGTTAATGGAGATGAGATTGTTAGTATTGCGTGTCCTAGAGTTTTTGCAGTGGGAGACTGAGCGAGAGTGTGGAAGTTTGGTGATTGCTGCAGGACCAGGGTTAGGGGAGACATCACCAGCAGCAAGCAGTAGTATGAGTGTGAGTGACAGGAGGTGAGAGTGAGACTTGTAGGAGCAGTTGTGATTAGACCCAGGAGAGTTAGATGGGGAAGTGTTTCTAAGGAGACAGAATAGTTCATGAGATGACACCATAGAGGATGATAGAAGGGAGGGTGAGATTTGAATAGTGTGGGTATTGTTATTGTTATAGGGACATGCAGAGAGTTTTGGGAGAAGGGCAGACAGACATAGCAGAAAAGACATGGAGATCATTGTGCAGATGTAGAGTTAGTGATGTGTACCGGTTAGTGGGACTGCAGTTTACACGTGAGTAAATATATCACGTACGAAGTGTTGCAATTTATGTACTCTTTAATTTTAAAAGACTTTTCATCACCCGTGGACTTAAAGGTATCACCCAATAGGGCATATGAACATGATGTACATTTCCTACTTCCACAATGGAAAAATTTTTTTTTTGGTGTAAGCCAATTATCTGTAGTACTTGTGGGTAGCATGGATGGGGAAAGAATGTTAGCCAACGTTCTTGATTTACGTGTCACATATTTACAACCTCCCTCTATAATCTTATCCATAGTTTCATCCACTCTAAGAATAGGGAGAGACTTTTTGATAATTTGACAGATGTCGTTATATTCCTTGCTATACATTGTTGTAAATACAGGTCTCTGTTGATAATCAACCTTTCTCCTCAATTTGCCTTTAATCATGTCTTGTCTAGCCATAGAATCTACTTGTTTCTTAGCCTCTCTCAAATCCTGTAATTTGTATCCCCTTTCCAAAAAACATTCTGTAGTTTTCACCGAATGGGCTTCATATGCCTCTATCGTGCTACAATTTCTTTTTGTCCTCATATATTGGCCTTTTGGTATGGCCTTTATAACGTGTCTTGGATGGCTAGATTTAGCCATCAAAAGGGTATTGCCTGCACTCTCCTTCCTATACAACTCTACTTCTATACTGTGTGTATCAATATTAGGTTTAATTAGTACATCAAGGAAAGGCATTTCTTTTCTACTTGTGTTCATAGTGAACCGCAGATTTTGTTGGTTATCAGATAGATAATCAAAAAAGTCATTCACCATTGAATCATCACCATTAAATATAAACACAAGGTCATCTATATAACGACCATAATATGCAATCCGTTCTTTGAAGGGATTACCATCACCAAAGACACGGGACAGCTCCCACCAACCTAAAAATAAGTTGGCATATGTGGGGGCAAACCCCCATGGCTGTCCCCTGTCTTTGGCGATAGTAATCCCCCTCAAATAGAAAAAAATTATGCAATAACAAAAATTCAATAGATTTTAAGATGAATTCTCTAAGATTAACATCATAATCAGTAAACATCTCTAGACATGATTGTATTGCCACAATACCCTTGTCGTGAGGGATGGAGGTATAGAGGGACACAACATCAATGGTGACAATACAATGCTCATCCAACCATTCCACTCGTTCAATCTGTTTAATGAATTCTGTTGTGTCCCTGATATAACTCCTGAGGCTCAATACAATGGGTTGTAGTAGAGTGTCAATCATGGCGCTTAATGGTTCATTCACTGAACCAATACCCACCACTATGGGGCGTCCTGGAGGTGAGGTCATACTCTTATGAATCTTTGGGAGGTAATGAAAAATTGGTACAGTAGAGTGTTCAACTAACAAAAACTCAAAATTCAACTTTGTTATAGCACCAATCATTACCGCCCAGTCCAAAAGATCATGAAGTATCCTCCTATACCTAAAGGTAGGATTAAAAGAGAGTTTTTCATAGACCTCCTCATCCTGTAACTGTCGAAAGGCCTCCTTTACATAATCAGTCCTATTAAGAACAACAACATTACCCCCTTTATCTGAATTGCGTATTACAATAGATTAATTTTTCTTAAGTTGTTTTATCACAATCCTATCCTGTTTGCTCATATTATCATTCTTAAAAGTGTCACGCTTATCCATATTTTTCTTATGTAATTCTGTCACTTCCTTTTCAACTGTTTTATGAAAAAATTCTATACTTATATGTGATGGATAAAAATCAGATTTACTTTTGAAAATTTTCAGAGGAATTTCACTACTCTTTAAATTATGGATATCTCCACCTGCTACCCTCTGTAGGTCTGTTAAATCCATTTCAGCACATATATCAACAAAAGATAGAATCCCATCATCCTGTGCTACCTCATCAATATGATCACCATCCTCAGATTTATGCAAAGCATTGTTGTTACCCATTGTTTCAAAAAAATATTTTTTAAGGGTAAGTGATCGCACAAATTTATTAATGTCAACAATGGTTTGGAACAAAGCAAAGTGTGAACTTGGTGCAAAATTCAATCCTAATGAAAGCACTTTTATCTGATTGTGGGTCAGTTTAACAGATGATAGATTAATTACATTTTTAGATTCTAAACATATTTCCTGCTCTGAGACCTCCGTTGTCTCCTGGGATAACGGTGTGTCCTCCCCTGGCCTACCTGATGACCTCTGCCTACCCCTGCCCCTCCTTCCTCGTCGTGTCCTACGTTTTTTTCTTTTACTTTGGTGTGTAGGATACCCTTCATGTTTTTTGAAACCTGGGAATTAGTGACAACAATATCTTCCCTATCTGTAGAGGGCTGTAGAACAAAGGAAGTTGAAGAATTGGTATCCTCTGTAACCCCCTCAAAATCTGATGAATCGTAGTCATATTCTGTGTCAGTTTCATTAAACTTAACTTTCTTTTTATCCTGTTTGAAATTACTGTTAACTCTCTGTCTCTTCCTCCCTCCTGTATGTATCCATCTATACACATTCCCCTTCTCATAATCATCCTTGTCCCTTGATATTTTTGATTTCTTAAAAAACCATAAATTCTCTCTGAATTCTTCCATTACTCTTTTAATTTAATCATCATATTCCATAAACTTAGGTTTAGTAGATAACGGGCGGATGTAATCTTGTACTTTCTTAATTTCTAAAATCAAGTTGGATCTCTGCTGTTTCTTGTACTCTATGAGTAGATCCATAAGGGCCAGGGAGCATTGGGTTAATAGCTCATTCCATTTCCTAATGAAATCTGTATCTGCTACCTCAAAAGAGGGGAATTTCTTTATTCGTAAGCCCCTTGGAATATGGTGAAACTTTTTATATATGTTAAATGTTTTAAAATCAATCTCCAGTCTAGTGTCTTGTTTTAACAATTTGTCCATTTTAAAGAAAAGTGAGTCCAACTCTCCTCCTGTTCTAATTTGTCATCATCATAATCCTCACAGTCCTCATAAATCACTTCATCTAACCTTATCTAAAAAAGTAAAAAATAAATAAAAAACAAAAATCTATCAGCCTGAAGGTTTTTCTGTCTGAAATTTTTAAGTGGGCGCTAGACCCCTAATTTAACTGTTTACTACATTAAACTTAACACACAAAACTGGTATTAATAATCACATTGTCTAGTGTTATCGTTAGCCCAAGGAGCATAACCGCAATTGTGAGATCGAGGTGTTCTTTATGCTCAAATCTATATTACAAGTGGCACGCTTTTAAAATTACCGCAAATTCATCCGCGCGAACTTGCAGTAATTTACGTTCCCCATATTTTCTATGGGTAGCATTGAGCAGTAACGTGCACTCGTATTACAAGCTGAAAGTAAATGCAAATGTGTAAAGAATTTGTCCGGATGAAATTAAACTACACTAAACTACACTATGAACCCCTAAATCGCCTCCCCAACAAACATTCCAAAGTAACTTTCTACATTATTTAACCCTAAGTTACCGGCCCCCCACAACGCAAAGTAACTTTCTACATTATTAACCCCTAAGTTACCGGCCTCCCACACCGCAAAGTAACTTTCTACATTATTAACCCCTAAGCCACCAGTGCCCACGTCGCAAAGTCCCAACTTCACTATTAACCCCTAAACTGCCAGCCCCACCAATGCAAAGTAACCCACTAACATCTAAACCATTTAACCTTTAGTTAGCCCAAAAAAGACGAACCCTACCTTTACAAAATAAAAAAAAACTGCCTTTACAAAAATAAAAACTTATCTGAGTAAAAAAAATCTAAGCTTTTACCTTTATAAAAAACAACTACCATTGTTTTTTTAAAGTCCTACCATTACAAAAAAACTAACATTACTTAAAAAAAATAAAAAAAAACCTAACATTATAAAAAATAAAAAAAATACCATTACATAAAATAAAAATAATAAAAAAAAGAGTTATACCTTTTCTAAAAAAAAGTCCCCCCAAAAAAACACCCCAAAATAAAAAAACTATTCTAAAACTAATCTACAAATAGACCTTAAAAAGGCCTTTTGTAGGGCATTGCCCTAAAGTGATCCAACTATTTTTGTAAAAAAAACAACCTTACATCTTCTAAATTTAACCCCCCACCCCCCAAAAAAAATTAAAAAAATATCTAAAAAAAAACTACTCTAAAAAGCACCCTAAAATGGATATTTGGCTGGGCATTGCCCTTAAAGGGGCATTTAGCTCTTTTGCTGCCCAGAGAAAATAAAAAAAAATCCAACAGGTAAGCCCCATCACCAAATAATAAATACAACCTTTTGCATGTTAGATCTAACTTGGGGGCATATTTAACAGGGTGCGAGTGGACATGATAGGAAGTAGCGTATCATGTCCGCTGCACATCGCTGCACATCGATAAATGCCAACAGCATACGCTGTCGGCATTTATCCTTGCACCAGCAGTTCTTGTGAATTGCTTGTGCAATGCCACCCCTGCTAGAATGGGGTATCAATCAACCCGATCGTATTCGATCGGGTTGATTTCTGTCCGCCTCCTCAGAGCAGGCGGACAAGTTAGGGAGCAGCGGTCTTTAGACTTCTTCATAACTTCTGTTTCTGGCGAGCCTGAAGGCTCGCAGAAACAAGGGGCATTAAGCTTAGGGTGACCATATTGCCGCTTTAAAAAGGGACACACAGGAAAAATACATATGTCAGGGCTGTTTAAATAAATGCTTTGAATAATGTTCCATTATAAGAACCCTGACATATGTATTTTTCATATGTGTCCCTTTTTAAAGCGGCAATATGGTCACCCTACGAATCTTGAAAAATATGCCCCTTGATCTAACCTGTTTAAAAAGGTATATTAGATTGGTTGTTTTTTTGTTTGACATTTTGATAGGGGGCTAACCACCACCATAATGTAATACCTATTATCTCTGTACTTATGTTAAATCTAATTTAAAAAACCTTTCTGATCATACCTGAGCTAACAAATATCTATCGAACTGTATACCTCTTTGTCCAATTGTTTTTCATGATGGGCTGACACTCCATTTGAATACAATATGATTATTAATAACACATTTTACTAAGCTTATATAATAAACGTGATCTAATCTGATGTAAGAAAGGTCTATTAGCCTGAATTATTTAATAACTAATATCTCTGTAATTCTTAGATCTAATGAAACAACTGATCATACCTGATCTAACAAATATCTATCAAATGAAATTACTTTTCATCCATTTTTTTATTAAGGGGAGCTGATGATGGGTTAGCCACCCCCACCAAATAATTGTTAAAGAATTTTTGAAATGCTAGGATTTACCAGTGCTATAAATAAAGGGGACTTTCAATCATGAAGTAAAAAAAACCTTTATGCTGAAAGTTACTTTAAATGCCACAGTTTATGCCACGCTGAGCTCCTCCAGATGCCCCTGGAAAGATGCAATTTTTTCAATGAGGTGATTTTTCAACCTTTTAGCTAATAGCCATGTGCGCCAATCGGCATTATATTGGATGGCTAGCACGATATTGGATAAGAGTTGAAAATGTCACCTAATTAAGGAAATAGCATTTTGCCGTTGGCGGCCGAAGGCGCTGAGCTCGGCATGAACTCACTGCAAATAAAAGAACTTTCAGCATGAAGTTTTTTTATACGTCATGACTGAAAATCCCCTTTATTTGTAGCACTGGTAAATCCTAGCGTTTCAAAAACGCTAGAATTTACCATCACTTTGATACCAAGTTTTGCTTGTTAGATCTAGCATAATAAACACTTGATCTAACCGGATCTAGCAAAGATCCTGAATTATTTTTTGCCTGAAATTTTAAGAGGGGTAGCCCCCCTAGTTTAATACTTAATATCTCTGTAATTGTGTTAGATCTAACAAAACAACTGACTGATCATACCTGATCTTGTGCATATGAATTTGATACTAGTGTGTTGTTTTGCTAACACTTTGCAAACCCCTGCACAGTATAGTTGAAAGCAGAAAAACTATTAGTGAATAAATCATACTTTGTACACTGAGCTAAATACGCTGCTAGATTTTCAAACATTGCCCTGCAAATGATCTGTGTAAACATAGGTAAGGTTACAGCTGCACGCAGTTACAAACGCTGTCCTGAGTTTCCCTTGGTTATATTTCATAAGCTTATAAGTATATCACATGTAAAGAGATTTCTCTTTTAACCCCTTCTTTGGCAAGAGAGTTGCGCAATAATTACACAGGGTCAATGATGACTTTTAATTCTTTAGATTGCCTGCTGTCCTGATTTTTCCAGGACAGTGTCATTTATTTTCCCTTTATCCAGTGCTATAATTGTCACAGGATTCTTTCCCACATTATAAAAAAATCTGCCATGAGTTGTCGGCTATGACATTTATGTCTGGGCATGGTAATCAGACACAAGGTCTTTGCTGCTCTTATATAGATATTTGTATATATTTTGGGACCGAATTATCAAGGGCTGAATGGCCTCTGATGTCCTTGTTTCCGCGCGAGGAAACCGCAGTTAGGAAGCAGCGGTCTTAAGACTGCTGCTTCCTAACTGGTCCACTTGCTCTGAGCGGGGGAACAGCAATCAAACCGATCGAATACGATCGGGCTAATTGACACCCCCTGCTAGCAGCCGATTGGCCGCAAATCTGCAGGGGTGGCATTGCACAAGCAATTCACAGGAACTGCTTGTGCAATGATAAATGCAGACAGCGTATGCTATCGGCATTCAGCGATGTCTGTCGGACATGATCCACTGAGCAGATTATGTCGGACTGACCGATGATAAATCGGCCCTCTAATGTGGTGAACAGTAATACATTTTATAAGCATAGCATTAAGGTTATTCCGGGCTCCCTCTAGTAGAGTTGCCTCACTTCTGGTATTTAGTGAGGTGTTAGCTGTTAAAATTAAAGGTCTTATCCAAAATCAGTATAATCCAAAATGTTTATTGTTTAAAAACAATAGCTAACGCCTTCACTACCCATTCCCCAGCTTTGCACAACCAACATTGTTATATTAATACACTTAATAACCTTTAAACATCAAAATGTCTGCCTGTTTTCTAAATCCCTGCAGGCTACCTCTTAATTTAGAGCTTTTTTTTATAGCTTTTCACAGCAAGACAGGGCTAGTTCATGTGTGTTTATAGATAATATTGTGCTCACTCCAGTAGAATTATTTATGAGTCAAGACTAATGCGATAAACTGCAATTTTGAAAATAGCAGAGATAAGGGGGCAGTCTGCAGAAGCTTAGATAGAAGTTAATCATATGTGTATTAATATAATTGTGTTGGTTATGAATTGGGGAACGGGTAATAAGGGGATTATCTATCTTGTTAAACAATAACAATTTTGGAGTAGACTGTCCCTTTAACTTTTAGTATTGTTTCTAAAACACCCAATAGTTACTTTGCAATAGTGCATTGGTTTTGTTACCATTTGTACATCAATTTATATCATGTGATTCTTATCATAAGACATCATATCAAAGAGATACACAAATATTGCACATGTAGACAAGACAGCTTTATCCCTCTTGCTTTATATATATATTATACATTTTCATTAAATTTGATGGACATCCAATAGTGTTAACTTTCATTTTTTATTTCCACTTAATCATTGTTAATGGGTCTGATTTTCCCATTTTAGTTGAATACAATTATTTAGCAGTTTTCCTTTCTAGTATCTGAACCAATAGAGGACCAGATTATGCGCGAGTGAAAAGGGGTTTGTTTATCGTGGGTGTTTGTGCATGTCAGCTTTAGTGCTCTTATTACAAGTTGAAAGTAAAGGTGAACGTGTGAGCCCAATCGAGATTTACACTAGAATGATTACCCCAAAACCTCTGGTTAACTGTTTTGCGAAACAAAAAAATGTCACAAAATACAACAAAAATACATTACAAAGTACAGTTACACTCATAATAACACTATCTAATAACACATATTAAAAAAAAATTGCACAAAAAAGTTACAGTCAAAGGGCTTTATCATTGGGATACTGTACATACATATATACATACATATTTATATATGTGTGCTCATATGTATTTACAAAGCAAAAATAGTGTAGGTAAACACTAACACTAACATAGGGGGAGCACAAAAAAAATAAAACAATAAACAATAAATGAAAAAGTCCAAAAGAACAAGGGGTATATGGATAGTCCAGAAAATGGACCCCTAAAAGATGATGACCGGAAATCTTCTTATATCTGAGGCTGTAGTGAAGTAAACTTTAACTCCATGTAGGCTGCACTCTCCTCTCTCACTGACAATGCGGGATTTCTATAAAATAGATAATCAACAGATGAGGAGCTGCATGTGTGTATCAGTGTAGTCAGGATACCAAATAAGACTCAATTGATAAAATATTTACTTTTTTTTTTACTCATTGCATATAGGTTATGGTTTTTAGTAACTATCGGCTATATTACAAGTTTTGCATTATGAGTGAAAAAGCTTCATAACGCTGCTTTTTCACTACCGCTGCTATTACGAGTCTTGCAGGTATTTCTGTACCGCACACTTTTTTGGTCGTCACGCAATGTAACTACCGCACTTTTTAAAAAGTCCTTTTTCAATAGGACTTCCATAGCGCCGGTATTACGAGTTTGCCTGGGAGGCCAAAAAGTGAGCGGTACAGCCTATAACTACAAGATCCGTACCGTAAACTGAAAGTCAGTAGTTATGGGTTTTATGTTACAAATCTGTAGCATAAAACTCACAACTAAAGTGCTAAAAAGTACACTAACACCCATAAACTACCTATTAACCCCTAAACCGAGGCCCTCCCGCATCGCAAACACTAAAATAAAATTATTAACCCCTAATCTGCCGCTCCGGACATCGCCACCACTATAATAAACATATTAACCCCTAAACCGCCACACTCCCGCATCGCAAACAATAGTTAAATATTATTAACCCATAATCTGCTGTCCCTAACATCTTCAAAAACTGTGGATCTTCAAAAAAGTGGATCTTCGGGGGTTAGTGTTAGGTTTTTTTAAGGGTTTATTGGGGAAGTTTTATTTTTAGATTAGGGTTTGTGCGGAAAAAGAGCTAAATGCCCTTTTAAGGGCAATGCCCATCCAAATGCCCTTTTCAGGGCAATGGGAGCTTAGGTTTTTTAGTTAGGATTTTATTTGGGGGGTTGGTTGTGTGGGTGGTGGGTTTTACTGTTGGGGGGTTGTTTGTATTTTTTTTAAAAGGTAAAAGAGCTGATTTCTTTGGGGCAATGCCCCGCAAAAGGCTTTTTAAGGGCTATTGGTAGTTTAGTTTAGGCTAGGTTTTTTTTTTATTTTGGGGGGCTTTTTTATTTTGATAGGGCTATTAGATTAGGTGTAATTAGTTTAAATATTTGATCATTTCTTTTTTTTAATTTTACAGGTAAATTTGTATTTATTTTAACTAGGTAGTTAGTAAATAGTTAATAACTATTTACTAACAAGTCTACCTAGTTAAAATAAATCAAACTTAGCTGGCAAATACAAATAAAACCTAAGATAGCTACAATGTAACTATTAGTTATATTGTAGCTAGCTTAGGTTTTATTTTACAGGTAAGTATTTAGTTTTAAATAGGAAATAGTTAGGTAATGATAGCAATTTGTATTTAGATTTATTTTAATTATATTAAAGTTAGGGGTGTTAGGGTTAGACTTAGGGTAAGGGTTAGGTTTAGGGGTTAATATGTTTATTTAGTGTTAGTGATGTGGGAGGCCAGAGGTTTAGGGGTTAATAACTTTAGTATAGTGGTGGCGGCGACGTTGGGGGCGGCAGATTAAAGGGTTAATAAGTGTAATGTAGGTGGTGGTGATGTGGGGGCGGCAAATTAGGGGTTAATAACTGTAATGTAGGTGGCGGCGACATTGGGGGTGGCAGATTAGAGGTTAATAAGTGTAGGTAGGTGGCAGCAAAGTCGGGGGCGGCAGATTATGGGTTAATAAGTGTAATGTAGGTGTCGGTGATGTCGGGGGCAGCAGATAAGGGGTGTTTAGACTCAGGGTTTATGTTAGGGTGTTAGATTTAAACATAAATTTTCTTTCCCCATAGGAATCAATGGAGCTGCGTTACAGAGATTTACGCTCCTTTATTGCAGGTGTTAGGCTTTTTTTTAGCCGGCTCTCCCCATTGATGTCTATGGGGAAATCGTGCACGAGCACGTACAACCAGCTCAAAGCAGCGCTGGTATTTGTGTGTGGTATGGAGCTCACCGCTGCCATATTGCCCGCTAACGCAGGTTTTTTGCAAACCTGTAATAGCAGCACTATTAAAGGTGAGCGGTGGAAATAACTTGCAAGTTATTAACGAGCCGCTCATAACGCAAAACTCGTAATCTGGCAGTATGTTATTTTAATAAATGATTTGTTTTTAACTAATACGGACCTTTATCGTATATGAGCTAGAGCTATCACAAGGAATCGAGAGGTTAATTGAAGTAATCCTATTATACAGTGTTCCAGCCTGACGGAGTACAGCTAGCTGGTTTGCTGTAAAATATCCAGCCCAAATCTAATAGCACATTTGCTTTTGGCAACAGTGAGTACCCTGTTGACCAATCGAGTCTTATGTGGTGTCCTGACTATACTGATACACACATGCGGCTCCTCTTCTGTTGTTTATCTACTTTACATATGTATTTATATGCGTATTTACAGATATATATATATATATATATATATATAAAAACACATAAATACATATGTAAACATATGCAGTAAATATATATGCATTGCAGCTCTTTGCAGTTAAGTAGATGAAAACGTGGAAAAAACATATTTATATTTAATAAAGGCTTTAACTATGTATTTACTGTAAATATTTGACATTCCAGTGTTCATATTTTAATGTCGGGTTAGCACACTTGAGAATATGTGATCGAGTTTGCGCGAGAGTGGGTGTTTTTTCAACTTTTTTCTGCATCGACTTCTATGGGGGAATACGTGAACGCGGACGCAATCTTTTAACTTCAGATTTTTGTGCTCCTCGTATTAGCGCACGAGGGAAAGCAGTTAACTTTCAACTTTTAATATGAGCGCAACCCGACGAGTGCAAAAGCTTACTTCTAGTGCAATTAACGCTCCAGCAGGAGCGTAAATTAGTGCTGCACTTGTAATCTGGCCCTTTGTTTTTAAGAAAGTGAATCACACTGACATATTCACATATATAAAGGATATGAGTGCTTAAAGGGGTATCCTCAGAGGCGTAACTAGAAACCACAGGGCACAGGTGCAAGAATCTAAGAAGGGGCCCCCCACCGCCCCTCCCCCCTGCAAAAAAAGGTGAATTTAATACATTTTTTTTTTTTTTTTTTTACATTTAACACAGAACAAAAATGTGAATCAGATTACGTCTGCAAAAGGAGGTACCTTGTGCCCACAGTCTGTGGGATGGTCTGACCCCCTATTACTATATATATATATATATATATAGTGACACTATTTAACCCACCAGTACTGTATATAGTAAGTTAGTGACACAGTCTGTAATCTGCTGGTGAGATGGCTGGCCTGACCCTACCCGCCCCAGTACTTTATAAAGTGACCAAAGTAGTCAGTGGCATGGTCCACCCCCCCGTACTGTATATAGTGGTACTGTATAGTGACACTCTTTACCCCCTGCCCCCCATGCTGTAGTAACAAGGTCTGTAATTTGCTGGTTCCACAAACATACACAAACACACATACATGCATAAATACACACACAGTCACATACATACATACAAACATACATGCATAAATACACACACAGTCACATACATACATACAAACATACATGCATAAATACACACACAGTCACATACATACATACAAACATACATGCATAAATACACACACAGTCACATACATACACACACACATACATGCATAAATACACACACAGTCACATACATACATACACACATACACACCATACACACACACATAAACACCAATGGGTAAAACAGAAACACTAACCCCTGTAGTCATGTCACACTCACATGATATCAGTGCAGGCAGTGGTAGGTTAACGTTTTTTATAAAAAAAAAATATTTAAAAAAATTTATAAAAAAAAAAATTTAAGCTGGGCCCCCACCCTCAGGGGCCCAGTCGCACCTGCGACCTCTGCACCCCCAGTAGTTTCGCCCCTGGGTATCCTGCCCAGCTTCTATGCTGGAATAAGACATAAATGTCTGCCAAGTAATGTCCAGAGTATTCTAGGAATGAGTACAGTTTACATAACTTGCCTCAACTAGAAAATGCATCAAAATCATGCTTTTTGGGGGGTCCTGCATGGATTATTGCAACGGGGCCCTGAGTTTTCTAGTTACATAAGTAGGGTGTAAGTTTTTTTTTCTATTTTTTTGCTCCATTGACTTTGGCTTTTTTAAAGTTAACGCTCAAAATGTACTAGCGGAGTTAGCGCTCAAGCGGAAACGTTAAATATTGTTAAATATCGCTACACTTGTAATCTGGCCCACGGTGTTTCCATGATTCAAAGTAACTCGTTATTTGTTTTTTGTTTTTTGTTTTTTTTAAACCATCTGTTATATAAATGTTTTGTGCAATAATCTACAAAGTGTTTTCTTACAAAGAGGTTTGTGGATGTATCCCAGAACCTACTAACCTTCAGCCTCAGATTATGACCTCTTGTGCTTCTCTTTTCATGAAAGATTCTCACAGCCTCAGCTTTATTAAAGGGACACTAAACTTAAATGATTTCTTTCATGATTCAGAGCTTGCAATTTTAAACAACTTTCAAATGTACTCCTATTATCAATTTTTATCGTTCTCGCGGTATCTTTATTTAAAAAGCAGGAATGTAAAGCTTAGGGGCCATCCCATTTTAGGTTTAGCACCCTGGAAAGTGCTTGCTTATTGGTGGCTACATTTAGCCACCAATAAGCAAACACAACCCAGGTTCTCAACTAAAAATGGGCCAGCTCCTAAGCTTTTTAAATAAAGATAGCAAGAGAACGAAGAAAATCTGATAATGGGAGTAAATGAGAAAGTTGCTTAAAATTGTATGCTCTGTCTGAATCATGAAAGAAAACATTTGGTTTAGTAACCCTTTGAGCCCCTTAATACACTTGAAATTGTATCAACACTTCCCTGTCTCTCCTAAGATATATATATATATATATATATATATATATATATATATATATATATATATTTATTAAATAATTTTTGTTGTTTTAAAAGATAGATAATCCCTTAATTACCAATTCCCCAGTTTTGCATAACCAACACAGTTATAATTATGCACGTTTTACCTCTGTAATTACCTTGTATCTAAGCCTCAGCAGACTGCCCCCGTATTTCAGTTTTTTTGACAGACTTGCATTTTAGCCAATCAGAGCTGTCTCCATGGTAAATTCCCGTGCTTGAGCTCAATGCCATCTATATGAAACACGTGATCTAATGCCCTCTAGTGGTGAAAAACTATCAAAATGCATTTAGATTAGAGTCGGCTTTCAAGGTCTAAGAAATTAGCCTATGAACCTCCTACGTTTAGCTTTCAACTAAGAATACCAAGAGAACAAAGCAAAATTGGTGATAAAAGTAAATTGGAAAGTTGTTTAAAATTGCATTCCCTATTTGAAACATGAAAGTTTTTTTTGGACTTGACTGTCCCTTAAGGTAATCAAGACTTTATACATAAGTTTGAAGGTATTTCATTTAAGCCCATGCACCATTTTCGTAGTTCTCCATTGAACAGTTTATTTATGTCCTTCCATAACTATACACAATATTAAAGAATAGCAATGCAGAGGCAAAAAATAAGCAACTAACAGTATAGAACACATCATTCAAAAATTAGGGCGCATATTGCTGGAGCTCCTGAATTATAAATCTATAAAGTGACATTACTTTGCAAAGGAGACCTCCTTTCTTATGCTATTTTGGACTTTTACTTAGTCTGCATTGATCTTTTTTTTTTTACGAAGGGGAGATCTGGTCACGTATATTGTTAATCAACAGTCCTTGGTGCCGGCGTTAAGTGTTTCTCTTGAGGGGTGCGTGTCGCCATTTCAGATTAAGATGGAATACCTACAGTTGGGAGATCGCAGCTAATTCAAGATTACTATTGCGAGCTCAAGAAAGATCTGAGCATTATAATGGAGAAATTGGCAGCTGCCACAGTTTACCAACCACAGGCTATGGAGACGTATGAACCTGCAACCCCCCTGTTTTACAAAGCGCCACCGAGGATAAATCAGAGTTCAAGGGAGGACCTACTTCTGGGCCTGTTTTCAGCTGTCAGGAGGTTAGATTGGCCGCCCTGCAGATTGTTCCATGCGACTTAAGGGACACAGGAAAAAGCAAAGAAGCCCCACTTTGGCCTGTAGGTGCTGTGCGCTATTACACAGAGACATTTGAGCGACTTAGTCACACCATGAAACTACGGTGGATTCCACCTTATACCGGACGCTTTTATGGCCCTTATTGCTATACCTAAGAAGACATTATTCGTCTTAGTCACAGCTGGCCAATTAACTTCTGGGACCTTAAATATACAATCCTTGTATTCCCCCATGATGTACGGCTACAAAGCTTTCCCTTCAATGCCTACCGCTTCTTAAACAGCTCGGACAAGCTATGGAGATCACAGTGGGACCCAGGAAAAGATATAATCTGGGTCAGTTCAGCCGACTCACTTGTAAGCAGAGGCATTGCAACCAAAGTTCTGTATGAAGGGGTGCGAATCTAGAAGGATGCAAGGAAACACCTGACATCATATGGGAAACTAGGAGAAGCTTGCGATCAATATGCAGAAGTGGGCTCATAATCTGACTCTGACTTCCCTGGACATTTTGATGTGAGACGGCTGACTACGGGTATGGCTGAGGTGGTCTCATACCTCTTGTCACACTTGACTGCTCTTGCCACTGTACATTCTAGCTGAAGTAGATTTTACGAGCCTGTGTTGAACTACCTTTGTCAATAGCAATTTAAGCCCTTGCATTTATATCCTAAGTTGGGCCTAGTAACATTCTTAGCCAACGGAACATTATCTACTGCGTTTTTAGTAACTTCTTCATTCCACAGTTTAACATTTTTGGTGACATGATTGAAATGTTGTCTATTGTTTTTGATATGCACAATTCTGGTTTATATATTTACCTTGTACCTAGATAACCATGGGATTGATTAAGGGAGCTTAATCTGTAGTAATGTTGTCTGCAGGCCATTTATTGCCCCAGATAACGACCCTTAGGTCTGTAGAATATGGACTCAGAACTCTAGATACTCCTCTACTCTTTTTTCACTATAAGTCCCACAAACTTAGTTCAAAAAAATAGTACATGAAGATAATTAATCTCCCTAAGTCCTTGGTAAGTTTACTTAGTAACCCCTGTTTGTTAGGCCCATGCTTAAGTTTTGCATGCTTGGGTGATTTTGTCTTCCCATGATTTAATGTTTAATTTCTACTCACTTCTTCCATGTTATATGGGTTTAGAAAATGTTGTATACACATGTTCATCTTTTTCTCATATATGTAACATAGTAATGTCCTAAGCTTGACATGATTAGCCCTAAAAACCTTAAGCATATTGTAATCTCCTAATACTTATCATATCCCAGTATGCTATTAGTTTCTAACAGTGGTATGGACACATACAACTATTTCTTCTTACTACATGTTGTGTACAGGTCTATATACTTACTTGTATATATAGACAGTAGTTTCATGTTAAAATTAGATGTCTATGTAAGCATTCTTACCTACTATATTATACACTTGTGACAACTCAGATATAGGTTTAGTGTCACATTCTAACATACCTATAGTAATAGCCTATGTAAGGATGCAGATGTATTGAACAGTTAAATTGTTATTGTTGTTATATACTATAGTACCATAGTGCCGCATATAATATGTCCTTGTGGCTCTTATCACAAGAAAGGTCCTAAGTGTAGCACTTTAAATCCACTCTATTATTGTAATTCATGTTATTTATGTATGACGTCATATATGCTCTCTCCTCTGTGCATGCCACTAACTCCCTTCTCCATTTCCTTAGATATCTCACTGCTTTGTTATAATTGGCCCCACCCC
This sequence comes from Bombina bombina, assembly GCF_027579735.1. NCBI lineage: Eukaryota > Metazoa > Chordata > Amphibia > Anura > Bombinatoridae > Bombina > Bombina bombina. Next base: position 1,245,551,151 of record NC_069501.1, read on the forward strand.
TCCCTCTCTTTTTCATTACCCTATATTTTAAAGCGGCTCTCTGACGCTGACTATCCCCCCCTCCCCTATATACATTCATCATAAGGTCCTGAAGGGACCTCCCTAGAGACTACCATGTTTGCATCATCTTCATGACCATATGACCCATACGGGGTTCGCTCAGTAGTCCCCCAATAAGCTCTTATTATCATAAAAAGGAGGATTCAGAAGCTCATGTCACTTCTTATTTCAATCACTAATTTCAATATATCTTGTACATGTATTTTGTACGTTTTTGAGTTTACAATTGCATCGTCTGTGACTATTGCCAACTGTTGTATTGTTTGAAAATCCTCAATAAAAAAACTATTTATAAAAAAAAAATAAAAAAAAAAATATTATATATATATATATATATATATATATATATATATATATATATATATATATATAAATAAACAGTAGAAGTAAACCCACACCTGGCTACAGTGTAACAGGCATACCAAAAAACAGGCAACACAGGATCTGATATAAAAAAAAGCCTTTATCAGCTTAAAGCAGCAAGTTTGCAAGCAGGGCCTTAACCCATAACATTTCGGTTCACACAGGAACCTTTTTCAAATGGAGGCCGTAACAGACATAAGTGAGAATACAACAAACCCCCTCGTATATACCCCAAGATGTGCTTATCTTAATGTGTTTAAATCCCATCCGTGATCACGAGCATGCAAATTCAATGCTGACATGGCGTGCATGGCTGGAACGCCTTCTGATGACGTCATCAACCGATGCCAATGAAAACATAGGCAGCGTGGAGGGAGTCATGGCAACGGGGTAAACACCGTAATGCCATATAAACACAGCAGCGTGTCAGATCACAGGAGGTCTATGCCAATATTTGTTCCTGTTCTCTGTATGATATTGGCAAAACAGTCACCACTTTCAGAGAGCGATTGGTCAACCACAAGTCGGACATTCGACAAGCTCTGAACAAGGGACATTCTGACCAGCCGGTCGCACAGCACTTCCTACATGCTGGACACCCAGTGTCGTCACTAAGGACTATACTTATTGACCATGTCCCTCGGTTAAGATGAGGGGGGGACAGGGCTTTGGCTCTGTTACGTCTTGAGGCTCAATGGATTCTCAGCCTGGACACTGTCACATCGAAAGGCCTAAACACCATGATTGATTATGGCTGTTCTTACAAATAACTAAAGGACTGCTGGCTCCTCCTATGATCATTACACCTCCAGTTACCAATTTATGTTCTGGGTTCGATTGACACTTAACCTGTTGTGTTATTGTGTTTTTTGTTTGATATTGTCTAAATTTGACATATGCATAACTTTATTGTCTTCATGTTTAGCATTGATACTGCTTAGTATAGATTGCTACACATCTTACTGCTAGCAGTTAAATACATGTAATAACATCATTCCACTATCTTAGGTTGCACCTTGTATGATTGAGTTGCTCATCTTGTATATATTTGTTAGTAATTCGTTTCTACACTTTGCATAGCACTTTCTATTTACCCTCATCCTGTGATCTGATAAGCTGCTGTGTTTGTACTGCATTACGGTGTTTACCCCGTTGCCATGAGTCCCTCCCCAATGCCTACGTTTTCATCAGCAGCGGTTGATGACGTCATCAGAAGGCGTTCCGGCCATGCAGTGTCAGCATTGAATTTGCGTGCTCGTGATCACGGATGGAATTTGAATATATTAAGATAAGGACATCTAGGGGTATATAAGAGGGGGTTTGTTGTATTCTGACTTATGTCTGTTACGGCCTCCATTTGAAAAAGGTTCCTGTGCGAACCGAAACGTTATGGGTTAAGGCCCTGCTTGTAGACTTGCTGCTTTAAGCTGATAAAGGCTTTTTTCATCGGATCCTGTGTTGCCTGTTTTTTGGTATGCCTGTTACACTGTAGCCAGGTGTGGGTTTACTTCTACTGTTAAAACGCATGCTACTAGCAGAGCACCAGGCGTTTGCTACCGATGGTCTGTGCCACTTCCACACTACACTGAGGGACTTTAGGACCCATTTTACCAAATTGGGGAGCCCCCTTTTTTACAATGAGAGATCTCATTCCACTGTCATTGGTAATTATTGGCAACTGCCTTCTGATACATACATAGGTACATTGTAACCCAAACATTACATACACTAATTTGTTAGCACATGTCATTTTTGCACAGCTCACCAAGGAACAATATCACCTAGATTACGAGTTTTGCGTTAGAGGCTATGCGGTGCTAACGAGCAGTTTATGTCACCACTCACTTAAATGCAGCGCTGGTATTACTGGTCTTTACAAACCAGACAAGAAGTGAGCATTGAGCAAAATATTACTCCTTACCGCACTCCAATACCAGCGCTGCTTACGTTAGTGGTGAGCTGGTGTAACGTGCTTGTGCACGATTTCCCGATAGGAATCAATGGGGAGAGCCGGCTGAAAAAAAGTCTAACACCTGCCATAAAGCAGCGTAAAACTCCTTAACGCAGCCCCATTGATTCCTATGGGGAAATACATTTTATGTCTACACCTAACACCCTAACATGAACCCCGAGTCTAAACACCCCTAATCTTACACTTATTAACCCCTAATCTGCCGCCCCAGACATCGCCGCAACCTACATTATATTATTAACCCTAATCTGCCGCTCTGGACACTGCCGCCACCTACATTATACTTATGAACCCCTAATCTGCTGTCCCCAACATTCCAACACATACATTATATTTATTAACCCCTAATCTGCCGCCCCAACATCGCCGCCACCTACCTACATTTATTAACCCATTATCTGCTGCCCACCATTATAATAAACATATTAACCCCTAAACCGCCGCACTCCCGCCTCACAAACATTAGTTGAATATTATTAACCCCTAATCTGCCGGCCCTAACATTGACGCCACCTACCTACATTTATTAACCCCTAATCTGCCGCCCCCAATGGCACCGCCGCCACTATATTAAAGTTATTAACCCCTAAACCGGTCTAACCCTAAACCTAACAGCCCCTAACTTAAATATAATTAAAAGAAATCTAAATAAAATTAATATAATTAACTAAATTATTCATATTTAAAACTAAATACTTAACTGTAAAATAAACCCTATGATAGCTACAATATAACTAATATTTGTATTTATTTTAACTAGGTACAATAGTTATTAAATAGTTATTAACTATTTAATAACCACCTAGCTCAAATAAATACAAAAGTACCAGTAAAATAAAACCTAACCTAAGTTACAATTACACCTAAAACTACACTACAATTAAATTATTTCCTTAAATTAAATACAATTAAATTAAATTATCTAAAGTACAAAAAAAACCCCACTAAATTACAGAAAATAATAAACAAATTACAAGATTTTTAAACTAATTTCACCTATCTAATCCCCCTAACCAGATAAAAAAGCCCCCCCCAAAATAAAATTAGCCCTACCCTACACTAAATTACAAATAGCCCTTAAAAGGGCCTTTTGCGGGGCATTGCCCCAAAGTAATCAGCTCTTTTACCTGTAAAAAAAAAGTACAAATCCCTCCCAACATTAAAACCCACCACCCACACAACCAACCCTACTCTAAAACCCACCCAATACCCCCTTAAAAAAAACTAACACTATCCCCTTGAAGATCATATTACCGGGAGAAGTCTTCATCCAACCGGGCCGAATTCCTTAACGAAGCCGAGAGAAGTCTTCATCCAAGCCGGGCGAAGTGGTCCTCCAGACGGGCAGAAGTCTTCTGATTGGAACAGCCAATAGAATGCGAGCTCAATCCTATTGGCTGATTGGATCATCCAATAGGATTGAACTTCAATCCTATTGGCTGATTGCATCAGCCAATAGGATTTTTTCAACCTTAATTCTGATTGGCTGATAGAATTCTAGAGCCAATCGAAATTGAAGGGACGCCATTTGGATGACGTCACTTAAAGGTACCTTCATTCTGTGTTAGCCGTCGTCAGAAGAGGATGCTCTGCGTCGGATGTCTTGAAGATGGACCCACGCCGGATGGATGAAGATAGAAGATGCGTCTGAATGAAGACTTCTGCTCAGCTGGAGGACCACTTCGCCCGGCTTGGATGAAGATTTCTCACAGCTTCGTTGAGGACTTCAGCCCGGTTGGATGAAGACTTTTCCTGGTAAGGTGATCTTCAAGGGGTTAGTGTTAGGTTTTTTAAGGGGGTATTGGGTGGGTTTTAGAGTAGGGTTGGTTGTGTGGGTGGTTGGGTTTAATGTTGGGGGGGATTTGTACTTTTTTTTTACAGGTAAAAGAGCTGATTACTTTGGGGAAATGCCCAGCAAAAGGCCCTTTTAAGGGCTATTTGTAATTTAGTGTAGGGTAGGGCTTTTTTTATTTTGGGGGGGCTTTTTTATTTTGTTAGGGGGATTAGATTAGGTGTAATTAGTTTAAAAATCTTGTAATTTGTTTATTATTTTCTGTAATTTAGTGTTTGTTTCTTTTTGTACTTTAGATAATTAAATTTAATTTTATTTAATTTAGGGAAATAATTTAATTGTAGTGTAGTTTTAGGTGTAATTGTAACTTAGGTTTTATTTTACAGGTACTTTTGTATTTATTTTAACTAGGTAGTTATTAAATAGTTAATAACTATTTAATAACTATTGTACCTAGTTAAAATAAATACAAACTTGCCTGTAAAATAAAAATAAACCCTAAGATTGCTACAATGTAACTATTAGTTATATTGTAGCTAGCTTAGGGTTTATTTTATAGGTAAGTATTTAGTTTTAAATAGGAAAAATTTAGTTAATGATAGTAATTTTATTTATATTTATTTTAATTATATTTAAGTTAAGGGGTATTAGGGTTAGACTTAGGTTTAGGGGTTAATAACTTTAATATAGTCGCGGCGACGTTGGGGTCGGCAGATTAGGGGGTTAATAAATGTAGGTAGGTGGCTTCGATGTTTGGGATGGCAGATTAGGGGTTAATAATATATAACTAATGTTTGCGAAGCGGGAGTGCGGCGGTTTAGGGGTTAATATATTTATTATATTGGCGGCGATGTCCGGTTCGTCAGATTAGGGGTTAAAAAATGTATTTTAGTGTTTGCGATGTGGGGGGCCTCGGTTTAGGGGTTAATAGGTAGTTTATGGGTGTTAGTGTACTTTTTAGCATTTTAGTTAAGAGTTTTATGCTACGTGCTACGGCGTTGTAGTGTAAAACTCTTAACTACTGACTTTAAAATGCGGTACCAGTCTTGACAGGAGAGGGTCTACCGCTCACTTTTTGGAAGACTCGTAATACTGGTACTATGCAAGTCCCTTTGAAAAAATAGGATACACAATTTACGTAAGTGGATTTGCGGTTTTTCCAAGTCTGGCCAAAAAAGTGAGCGGTACACCTGTACCTGCCAGGGTACGGGTCTACCGCTCACTTTTTGGCAGACTCGTAATATCGGTACTATGCAAGTCCCATTGAAAAAATAGGATACACAATTTACGTAAGTGGATTTGCGGTATTTCCAAGTCTGGCCAAAAAAGTGAGCGGTACACCTGTATCTGCCAGGGTCGGCCTTTGGGCAAGGCAGAGCTGGCGACTGCCTTGGTCTCCGCAGCTAGGGGGGCCCCGCCACACTGGTGCAAAAAAAAAAAAAATTGTTGCACTGACATTTTTTTTTATATTCATTTTTTGGCGCAATTTATTTTTTTTTGCCCGGGCCAGAAGTTTTGCTTTGGCAATGGGCGGCGGCGGCAGACACACTGACTGGACAGGAGGAGGAGGCAACAGCGCTGGAGGAAGTATAGTTTCCTTTTCCCGTGCCTTTAAGCAACTCGGCTCTCATTCAGTGTGTGGGAGCGCGTTGCTTGCTGGCACTGGTAGCTGCCTGCAGTCACTGTCATCAGTCAGAGGAGAGAGCTGCTGCTTTTGGTCCCAGACTCCCAGTGGTGACCCGGTCCGGAAGACAGGTAGGTGACAGGCACTGGCAGCATTGCTGTCTCACTCTCCCTGAGTTTACCCCAACTTTTCGCACCCCACTGTTCTACTAAAACTTTCTCAGATCACTTGGGGAACCCTGAACTTGTGTGCACCATGCGGACCCCAGGTGTTTACCATCCTTTTCGGCCCGAGTCGAGACATTGCTTGCTAGCATGACTGCAGACTGAATATTTGAAGGGTCCATTTATTCCCTTTCTATAAATACTATACAGCTCATATCCTCCATACGCCACTTATACCTCTTTTATAGTTTGCTTTGTATTTTTACTTGAATCCTGTATTTCTGGTAAGAAGCACCCCTAGTTTTATCATTTCCTATTAAATGTGGTCGGTAGACTTTTAAAGATTTGGGACCATCTTGCTGGAAAGGATAGTGTAACAGCTGGCAGGTGTTCTATAAAGTACCTGTCAGCAGCTACCGTTTTGTAAATGCTCTTTGGACAAACCTGCTTTAGCCTAAACCAGGACTGAAATGGTTAAACTGTCATGACTCATGTGTGTTTTTTTGAGTGTCCCTTATGAAAGTCCGGCCAGGTGATGCCAGTTTTGCTGCTGTGTAAAGACTGTTATTCATGTCTGTTCCAAGGCTTTGTGTGCGGAACATTTCTGCCACTTCTGGTCATGCCTCTGTTTGACTGGCTCACTTTTCACTTGAGTTCGCTGGAATGATTTGGCAGCGAGCAGGTGCAGCAGAGTGTGGGGCCACTGGTTTCCTTGCTTGTCACTGTGCGCGCATGTTGCTAGCTGTCCGTTGTATATACAGATAAAGTGCATGTAGCAGGGGCTCCTAAATATGAACCCATGGATAGTTATAGCAAGATAAGAAGAGTGAAAATGTTATCAGTTTACATAATTACTTTTACTGTTTAATAAAGCAAATGCACCGCCTGGAAAGGTATTTAGTTGTAGCACCTAGATTGAAATCTAATTTTATTATCTATTTAACTTCCACTAAAGCTCATAGCTATGTTTTAATGTCCCCTTTTGATTGCAGGGGTTAATTTGTAGCTAATAGTTTGTTTATTGCCAGGCAACATAACTAAATCCACTCTAGAGTCCACAATAGCAATAACCCCCCATTGCATAATCACAATGTATCAATCCCCAATTGTTTAACTCTTTAATATGTGCCTTGCTAAGGAATCCTTGTTATTATTCATATTAGCAGCATTTTCAGGTTAATCTCAATACAACAAAATGTGTGAATGTGATTATAACCCCCAAATATGTTGCTGCCCCACTGATGAGGAATGTATATTTTACCTGCACTTTCTGCTTCAATTCCAAAAATTTGTTCCCACATATATTACAATAGGGATAGTCACTCACCCTATTTGTACTTTGCTTTATATGCTAAATATACACTATTGCTTTTTACTTAGCAGGAGTCACACATATTTTACTTATGTTTTATTCCATACATTTTTAATTGTAAAATTAAATGTTTTATTTCATACCCATATTGCTAGGTATTTACATTTGAGAATATTGTGTTATGGAAGATAATAAAGAACTTTGGCATTAGAAAGCGGCAGGCAGCCCATGCAAATAATTACTCAGGTGTGTGGTGTACTGGAACTGGAAGCATGCACTGCTGCCATTTAAAAGACAATTCCTATTAGGTAGAGATTACTAAACCATGGATGAAAACATGATGTGGTTTCTGTATTTTTTGTGCGTGTGTTTTTTTTTTTTAATAAATGTAAAGGTGCCCAAAGATTATGATTACATTAAAATACATAACTTAGAATGTAATTTATATTAGATGCAGGTTACTGACCATGTAAACAGTTTACATGGTCAGTAACCTGCATGTATGGAATAAAACATAAGTAAAATATGTGTGACTCCTGCTAAGTGAAAAGCAATAGTGTTTATATAGCATGTGAAGCAAAGTACAAATAGGGTGAGTGAATATCCCTATTGGAATACATGTGGAAACTTAAATGAATGAAAGATCCCTAATTGCCAAGTTAAAAAGCAACTGTTAACCCCAAAGGGTTAAAGGGATTGGCTACTATCTAACCTGTTGTCACAAAGCTTCACCAATTATTTAAAAAAACACTGGGTATCCCCATACATAGCTTCTAACTAAACATATTTCCTCTGTACGTATAAATGCAAAATTGCTAAACTACCAAGCCCACTCTCTGACTCCATTAGAATCACAATATACATGATGTCTAGATTCTAAATCAATCAGTTTGAATTGATAAAGTTATAAATTAAACACACAGCTAGGGATGGGCGAATGTGTACATTTACGAATTCGAATGTTAGAACGAATGTTATTACCGAAATTGGAATTATAAATCCGAATGTTGATAAGAACGAATATTGTTTAAAATTCTATAATCGAATGCTATTTACAGTTTACGAATGTCACTTTCGAATTTGAATGTTTATAATTATATCGAATGTCCACATTCGAAATTTCGAATTTAACATTCTATTTAACAAATACTATTTAGAAGTTCAATAATTCATGTGGTAGGGAGGGAATCTAGTAAATTGATACATAATAGATACAAATATATCATTTCGAATGTTTCTATATAGAATATTGCATAATTTGAATATTACATTTAAAGAAAGCATTAGAAATACTATTACAAATATAAATTCGAATTATTCTAAACTAATATTTTCGAATGTAATAGTAAAATTCAAAACCGAACATTCGAAAATCAAATGTTAGAATGTTATGTAAACATTCGAAATTCGATTCAAACAAACAAATGTGTTAAAATTTGTTTCATTTTACGAATGTTGCGAAACATTTGCCCATCCCTACAGACAGCTCAGCGCCTTTGCAGCTGTGTATGTGGGGTGTGTGTAGGCTGGCTGTGTGTGTGTGGGCTGGCTGTGTGTGTGTGGGCTGGCTGTGTGTGTGTGGACTGGCTAGCTGTGTGTGTGTGGGCTGGCTGTGTGTGTGTGGACTGGCTAGCTGTGTGTGTGTGGGCTGGCTGTGTGTGTGTGGACTGGCTAGCTGTGTGTGTGTGGACTGACAGCTGTGTGTGTGTGGGCTGGCTGGCTGTATGTGTGTGGGCTGGCTGTGTGTGTGTGTGGGCTGGCTGTGTGTGTGTGGGCTGGCTGGCTGTGTGTGTGTGGGCTGGCTGGCTGTGTGTGTGTGGGCTGGCTGGCTAGCTGTGTGTATGGGCTGGCTGGCTGTGTGTGTGTGGGCTGGCTGTGTGTGTGTGTGGGCTGGCTGTGTGTGTGTGGGCTGGCTGGCTGTGTGTGTGTGGGCTGGCTGGCTGGCTGTGTGTATGGGCTGGCTGGCTGTGTGTGTGTGGGCTGGCTGTGTGTGTGTGTGGGCTGGCTGTGTGTGTGTGGGCTGGCTGGCTGTGTGTGTGTGGGCTGGCTGGCTGTGTGTGTGGGCTGGCTGGCTGTGTGTGTGTGGGCTGGCTGTGTGTGTGTGGGCTGGCTGGCTGTGTGTGTGTGGGCTGGCTGGCTGGCTGTGTGTATGGGCTGGCTGGCTGTGTGTATGTGGGTTGGCTGGCTGTGTGTGCATGTGGGCTGGCTGTCTGTGTGTGCATGTGGGCTGGCTGTCTGTGTGTGTATGTGGGCTGGCTGTCTGTGTGTGTGTGTATGTGGGCTGGCTGTGTATGTGTGGGGGGGGGGGCTTGCTGGCTGTGTGTGTACACCTGTGTATGCATATATCTGCACTTGTGTATGTGTATTCTGAGTGTGTGGATGTATGTGTATTTAAGTTTCTAAGTCTGTGTATTATATCTGTGTGTTTGTGTGGTACAGTGCATTGCCCCATTTCTTTTAAGTATTTTTTGTTCTGGGTAGAGGCCCGGCGCAGCGCTGTCAATCTGCCTAGGGACCTGCCCTTGCTAAGGCCGGCCCTGGCGTCTCTGTAATGTTCTTGTTATCATAAGAAAACACATAAAAATAAGGCCCAGTTCAACTCAACTGTTCCTAATTGTTAGCATAATTCTTCATTATATACATAAACAGTTGTTCCAATACTACAAATGGTATATTGCAATATATACAATGTTATAGTGCTCCACATTAGTGGATTTATGTTTTTTTTATATATATAAAATGTTGTGCATTACCTTAAATTATTTTTCTCCCATTTTTTTCATTTTAAAAGCTGTGGGGCGGGGCTGGGGGGGCAGCGATTGGGTGGGGTTGGGCGGAGATTGGGCAGGTTGGGGCAGAGATTGGGTGGGGTTGGGGACGGGGTTGGGGGCGGGGAGAAAGGGGGCCCCATTTTGTAATCCTGCAATGGGCCCCGCAATGGCTAGGGCCGACCCTGGTACCTGCAAGACTCGTAATACCAGCGGGCGTTAAAAAGCAGCGTTGGGACCGGCCAACGCTGTTTTTTAAGCCTAACGCACAACTCGTAATCTAGCCGAATGTGTTTAACCCCATTGATGGTAAAAAAAAATATTGAGACATTAACATTCAGGAGCCACACAAAAAAAGCAGGAAGCACTATTGGCTGCTGCTCAGTTAAAGAGCTGCAATGCTTTTTGGCTCCCAATAAAGACTTTAACTATGGGTTTTTTCGTGGTTAGTGTCAAAATGGTCTGCATGTTGGAGAAAAGCTATCATAAAACCTGTGATTACTTCCTTGTGATTTTGCTGTTAGATCATCACTTTTTTCTCTCAATTCCTCTTCTCATATCCTTCCCTTTCATTGTTATTTATAGTTTTTTCATCTTTGGTGCTGTGATACAGAAGCCCAGTGAGCGCCATATGGAACAAGCTGAGATTTGAATGTGAAAGTTTCAAAAAGGAAATATATTAAAGATACATTACTAGTTTGGATGGATTGCCTTAAAGATGTTATATAAATAGCCATAGTTTATTTTGTATCTAATAGAAATTGTGTATATGTGTTTGTTATCAAACATCACTTATTTGATTTGGCTATAAGTAGGCTTTCTAAATAATATACTTATAGGGCTCCCAGGTGTCCAATATTTAAATGGACAGTCCAGTATTTTAGCAGACTGTCCAGTAAAGTCTTCACAAGAATAGTGGACACTTAAATATCAGTTTTTTAAAGCCCCCAAGTTTTGCTAATTGTATGCCTCAATGCACTACTAATACGGAACAGAAAGAAGTGAGAGTGCATGTAATACTGGCAACTAAAGAAGTCAAATGATTGATGTTACTGGCAGCTAAGGGCTAAAATGACTGCTCAGTTGTGAAAAATATACATTTTGGGATAAAAGTGAGAGGCTTTTGGGGGAGGCATTGTGGGACTCCCACTACCATAGTAACCAGTCACCATAGATTATCTAATATTTATGTGGAGGACAGTTGGCAACCCTACTGTATTACTAAACCCCATTTTTTTCTTTCATTACTCAGATAGAGCATGGCATTTTAAACAACTTTCTAATTTAATCCTATGTTCAATTTTTTATTGTTCTCTTGCTATCTTTATTTAAAAAGCAAGAATGTAAATCTTAGCAGCCAGCCCATTTTAGGTTCAGCACCCTGGATAGCTCTTGCTTACTAGTGGCTACATTTAGCAAACCAATAAGCAAGCATAACCCAAATTCTGAACCAAAAATGGACCGGCTCCTAAGCTTTATTTTATTGCTTTTTAAATAAAAATAGCAAGAGAACGATGAAACAAAGTAAATTGGAAAGTTGCTTAAAATTCATGTTGTATCTGAATCATTAAAGAATTTGGGTTTAGTGTCCCTTTAACATGAGTGGCCATATCATTTTTTAGGGGTTGGGGACATAAAATGCCCTTCCTTTATAATATTAATGCAGTACCTGATGGATTGTCTGGGTGTGGGGTGGAGGTTAAATGAATGGTTTAAGCAAAAATAAATCCTAGAAAAAAACGTATTTGTAAATACATTTCAGCTGCATAAAATATACCAACTGACACTTGTTATGTACATTTGTAAGTAAAGAGAAGACTATTACAGAATAATTTGCATGTTAAAGGGACGTGAAGTCATAACTAATCTTTCAGGATTCAGACAGAGCAGGTACTTTTAGAAGACTTTTTAATTCACTGTTGTTTACTGCAAATTTACTTTGCAATCTTTTGTAAAAAAAAGCATATGTATGTATCTATCACTGGTGAGTTGTGGCTACACACATTTCTACTGTCCTTGCTGACTTATCAACAAAGAAAACCACAAGAACAAAGCACATTTGATTATCAACGTGACTTTAAAGGGATATAGAATTACCACCCAGCAGGAGAAGGTCCTGAGATCAGCCGAGCCATATCTCCTATTAGCAAGGCCTGGGGCTCTCTGAAGGAGGGGGGATTAGCGCTGGTCTCTAGTGCACTAGATAGGGCGAGCTTACATATGCGGCTCAGGCTTCAGTGCAACTGCTGAAACCTGTGTTGCCCGTAAATTCACCTTGCACATCGGGAAATCATATATACGGCGACGGCAGTTTATAACCTGCCGTAAGTCAGATAAACTGGTGATGTCCAGAAATGTACGTAAATACACATTTCTGGAGTGGCCAGTGATTTACGGCAGTTTAGAAACTGCCAGCACCCAAGAAAATAAAACTTTTTTTTACATCGGCTGTAAAAGTCTAACACTCTTACCAAAAATAAACCCGACACATCAAAACCCCTATACCCGCCATTCCCCAACATTGCAACTAATAATAAAACTACTAACCCCTAAACCGCCATTCACCCACATCGAAATCTACTTAATACATGTATTAACTCCTCATCCGCCATGCCCCCACATCGCAAAGTATCTGATTACACTATTAACCCCTAAACCACCATCCCCCACAACGTAATAAACCAAATTACACTATTAACCCTAAACCACCATCCCCCCACATCGCAATATACCTAATTAATTTATTAACTCCTAAACCGCCATCCCCCCACAACTCAAATAACTAATTTAATCACTAAGCCCTCTAACCTAACACACCCTAAATTAACCCCAATTACATTTAAAAGAAATCTAAGTAAAATAAAATTACTTTAAAAAAAACGAAGATTAAATTAAAATAAATAAATCTAAAATAAAAATAAATTAAAAAGTCTAAAATTACAGAAAAAAATAAACAAAATTATCAAAAATAAAAAATTAAACCTAATTTAAAACCTCTATAAAAATAAAAAAGCCCACCAAAATAAAAACACCCCCTAATCTAACACTAAACTACCAACAGCCCTTAAAAGGGCCTTTTGTAGCTCATTGCCCTGAGTTAAACAGCTTTTTTACCTAAAAAAATACTAAGTCCACCCTAACAGTAAACCCCCCCCACCCACCAAAGCCCCCAAAATAAAAAACCTAACACTAAAAAACCTAAGATACCCATATATTTAGCGCATGGCTTGCTGTGCCTGGCTATGTGTGGCGAGGTGAAAATGAAGCAAAATTTCTCAATTTTCGCCGCTTAAGTCCTTGCGCTGAATATATGATACCGACTTGTGACACGGTTCTATGTTAATTTATGGGAGTAAAATTAGTGGGCAACGGCTGAAATATACGTGACGCATTTATATGCTGAGCCATATACAATATGAGTACACCCCTCACATTTTTGTAAATATTTTATTATATATTTTCATGTGACAACACTGATGAAATTACACTTTGCCACAATGTAAAGTAGTGAGTGTACAGCCTGTATAACAGTGTAAATTTGCTGTCCCCTCAAAATAACTCAACACACAGCCATTAATGTCTAAACCGTTGGCAACTAAAGTGACTAGACCCCTAAGTGGAAATATCCAAATTGGGCCAATTAGTCATTTTCCCTCCCCAGTGTCATGTGACTCGTTAGTCTTACAAGGTCTCAGGTGTGAATGGGGAGCAGGTCTGTTAAATTTGGTGTTATCGCTCTCCCTCTCTCATACTGGTCACTGGAAGTTCAAAATGGCATCTTATGGCAAAGAACTCTCTGAGGATCTGAAAAAAAGATTTGTTGCTCTACATAAAGATGGCCTAGGCTATAAGAAGATTGCCAAGACCCTGAAACTGAGCTGCAGCACGGTGGGCAAGACCATACAGTGGTTTCACAGGACAGGTTCCACTCAGAACAGGCCTCACTATGGTCAACCAAAGAAGTTGAGTGCATGTGCTCAGCGTCATATCCAGAGGTTGTCTTTGGGAAATAGATGTATGAGTGCTGCCAGCATTGTTGCAGAGGTTGAAGGGGTGTGGGGTCAGCCTGTCAGTGCTCAGACTATACGCCGCACACTGAATCAAATTGGTCTGCATGGCTGTCGTCCCAGAAGGAACTAAAAAAGATGTAAAGAAGAGTGCCTCATAGTGCAGTTAATCCAAAATACATTTTCAGTAAATGCAAAGTTGCTAACAAGTGACTACTCACAAGGGTGTGTGCACTAATAAAGTGCAATATGTGCAGGCTGTCACAAGGGTGTGTGCACTAATAAAGTGCAATATGTGCAGGCTGTCACGAGGCTGTGTGCACTAATAAAGTGCAATATGTGCAGGCTGTCACTAGGGTGTGTGCACTAATAAAGTGCAATATGTGCAGGCTGTCACTAGGGTGTGTGCACTAATAAAGTGCAATATGTGCAGGCTGTCACAAGGGTGTGTGCACTAATAAAGTGCAATATGTGCAGGCTGTCACAAGGCTGTGTGCACTAATAAAGTGCAATATGTGCAGGCTGTCACAAGGCTGTGTGCACTAATAAAGTGCAATATGTGCAGGCTGTCACAAGGGTGTGTGCACTAATAAAGTGCAATATGTGCAGGCTGTCACTAGGGTGTGTGCACTAATAAAGTGCAATATGTGCAGGCTGTCACAAGGGTGTGTGCACTAATAAAGTGCAATATGTGCAGGCTGTCACTAGGGTGTGTGCACTAATAAAGTGCAATATGTGCAGGCTGTCACAAGGGTGTGTGCACTAATAAAGTGCAATATGTGCAGGCTGTCACTAGGGTGTGTGCACTAATAAAGTGCAATATGTGCAGGCTGTCACTAGGGTGTGTGCACTAATAAAGTGCAATATGTGCAGGCTGTCACAAGGGTGTGTGCACTAATAAAGTGCAATATGTGCAGGCTGTCACAAGGGTGTGTGCACTAATAAAGTGCAATATGTGCAGGCTGTCACAAGGGTGTGTGCACTAATAAAGTGCAATATGTGCAGGGCTTTGCAGTCTCCAGCTTACTGATTGGGTCAAGATCTCCCTCAGATTTCAGTAGACTGGATATTGGAAGTTGTAGCCTTTAAAAATATAAAGGACACAGAAATTCTCCTAGTGCAGGTTAAACTTTTAACAGAATGATTCCAAGAAAATATACAAAATGGGTACTCACATTTTAGTTTGCACAATTAAATCGTGCAAACAAGGCAGACTGGATGTTACAGACACCAGCTGTCTGAATCAGGTCTCCCTGGATTGTTCTTTCAAATGGTTTGAATAAGTGGTGTTAAGTTCTCCAAAGTGAAAAAGTAGTTAAAAGGCAGACTACTTAAAATCACAGTTTTATTTTAAAACATATAAAACATGCAATGCATGGTAGTAGGAGTGTCATAGTTTGGCCCTGCAGACTGAGCAAACGAATTGCGTGTCGAGTCAGAAGTCTTTTACAGTCGTAGTGGGAAACCACACTGTATCTAGCCTTGTATAGGCAATTGTTTGTGGTCTTCTAAGACAGCTTCAACAGAGGATTTTACTGGACCTTGGACGGCTACTGTAACAGAGCTGAGCCAAATTTTTACTGACATTCAGATATGCCTGTTTTAAAATGATTTCTAGTAAGTGCATATATATGCGCATGAGGAATGCTTAATAAAATACTTGTTTTACTGCCTTGAATCTGGGTTGCGCTTGTGTTCTGCTTCATAGATCTTCACCCACCAGAAGAAACGCCGGCAACGCGTTTCTGATTCAAGCAGCACCTGGGAGTTATCTACTTTTCATCTTTCACCTTTCACCTTTCACCTTTTTGGTCACCATCAGGAAAATTTCTAGTGATAAGCAACTACAGAGACTTCAGTTACACACTGTCTCACGAACAGAGACATCAAGCTGGTGACTACATATACAAGGGGTCTATTAAGACCGATTGATTATTGTGACAATTTTATTTTTAATTTTATGTTAATGTTTATATAATAAGTTCATTATTTTTACTCTTACTGTGAGATTCCACGGCCCATTTTAGCGCTGTAAATTTTCTATAGATATATTCATATACATATATCCTGCCCATCGCTGCTCTACTCACCCCCTGCGCTGCGCGAGTTCAGATGCCGTGTATGAAAGCATCAGAATGAGGCTCCTATAGGAGCCTATGGAAGCGCGCTCTCGTGAGCGCAATGCTTCTCATCAATGCGAACTAAAGGTCAAGTTCACATTGCTGGAAACTTGTATCATGCACTGGTATTGCACAGTGGCACAGTGGAGCGCAAATATCCCTTTTATCAAAGCGATATTAAGCGACCCACTTGTAATCTGGCCCTAAAACAGTAATAACTTTTACAAAAAGCATTTTTGCCAGTACATGTATATTGTAAAAAAGTTTCTATTCAAAGATGTAATTCATCAATGTGCATTTAAATTTTAAACGGAACGTCCCTTTAAATGCAGGGAGCACTGTTCTCAGCTGATAAAGGCAAGGCCTACATAGTACTAATGAGGCTACTTACAGAATCTCCCAAACCCAAATACCTGGGACCTTATGTAATCATTCTAACCTAATTACAGTTATTCCTGTTTGCCCCTTAATGACCATCAGTGCTAGGACGTTGACCTCTTCCTCTCCAACAACTGGACAGATTTAATAATTTTACTTTGTATTTACTTGTACTTCATTCCTGGCTGCAGATTTACATGTGTATGGGAAAATTATACATCTCTCTCTAGGTACCAATCTGATGCCTTAAACCTAAACAAAGACAAAGGCGTGTTGTGCTTCTATATGGTAAAACATATATTTAACATATTCAACCCTCTCATTTAAAGTAAACATTTTCATAAGAGCCAACATTTCTTTGAATATTCCTGTACCACCTAGATATAGATATTCATTATTTTCACACTAAATTACTATGATCACTGAATGTTATTTTTTTTTTATTTCTAAACAAAGTATCACTGTCATAGAAATGCAAAAAAAACCATAAAATTTTTTGCCTTAAATAAGCTATAATAATACATGTTCTATATTTTTTTTCTTCATGATGATTTTGGCATGTTTTTTACATTATTAAGAATATAGAACAAATGATACAAAGAGTAAATATTAATGCCTTATGTCTATGCTTTATCAAAATAAGGGCACAGCAATGTTTGAAAAGTTATGCAACTCACTTGATATGATGCACGTGATAGGGGTCATTGCTACTCCTTGTAATAGCAGAGATAATCAGAATCCAAAACACCATATACTGACAACCTGAAACTGGTCTGGACAAGCATGAGGTTTTCATGAGTTAAAAAAACCCTTTAGTTATCAGGACTAAACATCCAATCAGACCCATTTTAACTATAGAGCTATATTACAAGGGGCGCAGATTTAGCACTCCCGCTCAAGTGTAAACACAGCTGGAAGTAAAGTTTTTACATGCGCAGGTTAGCGCGCAAATACAAGTTGAAAGTAAACTTCAGGGCATTTGATACCGCAACCAGGTTAACTTCTCTCCATAGACTTTAATGGAGACACCATGCTATTCCCGTCAAGAGTTATTAATATTTCACATTCCAATGTTCTTCACATAAAGGAGAGTTATTTTTATTTTAAATTGAAATATATATATACTGTATATATATATATATATATATATATATATATACCTGTATATATATTAATATAGACATACAGGTATAGCTATATATATTACAATAACATCATCCTTTTACATATATATATATATATATATATATATATATATATATATATATATATATATATATATATATATATATATATATACAGGGAGTGCAGAATTATTAGGCAAGTTGTATTTTTGAGGATTAATTTTATTATTGAACAACAACCATGTTCTCAATGAACCCAAAAAACTCATTAATATCAAAGCTGAATAGTTTTGGAAGTAGTTTTTAGTTTGTTTTTAGTTATAGCTATTTTAGGGGGATATCTGTGTGTGCAGGTGACTATTACTGTGCATAATTATTAGGCAACTTAACAAAAAACAAATATATACCCATTTCAATTATTTATTTTTACCAGTGAAACCAATATAACATCTCAACATTCACAAATATACATTTCTGACATTCAAAAACAAAACAAAAACAAATCAGTGACCAATATAGCCACCTTTCTTTGCAAGGACACTCAAAAGCCTGCCATCCATGGATTCTGTCAGTGTTTTGATCTGTTCACCATCAACATTGCGTGCAGCAGCAACCACAGCCTCCCAGACACTGTTCAGAGAGGTGTACTCACATTTGATGATGGACCACAGGTTCTCAATGGGGTTCAGATCAGGTGAACAAGGAGGCCATGTCATTAGATTTTCTTCTTTTATACCCTTTCTTGCCAGCCACGCTGTGGAGTACTTGGACGCGTGTGATGGAGCATTGTCCTGCATGAAAATCATGTTTTTCTTGAAGGATGCAGACTTCTTCCTGTACCACTGCTTGAAGAAGGTGTCTTCCAGAAACTGGCAGTAGGACTGGGAGTTGAGCTTGACTCCATCCTCAACCCGAAAAGGCCCCACAAGCTCATCTTTGATGATACCAGCCCAAACCAGTAGTCCACCTCCACCTTGCTGGCGTCTGAGTCGGACTGGAGCTCTCTGCCCTTTACCAATCCAGCCACGGGCCCATCCATCTGGCCCATCAAGACTCACTCTCATTTCATCAGTACATAAAACCTTAGAAAAATCAGTCTTGAGATATTTCTTGGCCCAGTCTTGACGTTTCAGCTTGTGTGTCTTGTTCAGTGGTGGTCATCTTTCAGCCTTTCTTACCTTGGCCATGTCTCTGAGTATTGCACACCTTGTGCTTTTGGGCACTCCAGTGATGTTGCAGCTCTGAAATATGGCCAAACTGGTGGCAAGTGGCATCTTGGCAGCTGCACGCTTGACTTTTCTCAGTTCATGGGCAGTTATTTTGCGCCTTGGTTTTTCCACACGCTTCTTGCGACCCTGTTGACTATTTTGATCGAAACGCTTGATTGTTCGATGATCACGCTTCAGAAGCTTTGCAATTTTAAGAGTGCTGCATCCCTCTGCAAGATATCTCACTATTTTTGACTTTTCTGAGCCTGTCAAGTACTTCTTTTGACCCATTTTGCCAAAGGAAAGGAAGTTGCCTAATAATTATGCACTCCTGATATAGGGTGTTGATGTCATTAGACCACACCCCTTCTCATTACAGAGATGCACATCACCTAATATGCTTAATTGGTAGTAGGCTTTCGAGCCTATACAGCTTGGAGTAAGACAACATGCATAAAGAGGATGATGTGGTCAAAATACTAATTTGCCTAATAATTCTGCACACAGTGTATATATATATATATATATATATATATATAATAAAAATAGCATTTTCCCCATAGAAGGACCGGCAATGTTAAGGGGTTAAAAGGGGTTAAAACTATTATTAATGGGGGGCGTGTCTGGGCCGCAGCCATGTTGAGCCTCAAATCTTGGAAGCTCTGTATATGGCTTGAATAATCCGCTGATTATCTCCTCACACTATGTCATCCTTTATAATAATCTTTAATATCGACTAAAGGTGAAGAAATTGAATGATACTACTTTTATTGTGTAGATCCAATCTGGATCATTTGAGATGGAAAGCAGCAGCCTTATACCACCTTCTCAACAACCCCCCCCCCTGTTAGCCGGTTAGAGCAGTAATAATCTGCTGTGTCCAGAGTACTACGAAACTTAAACAGAACTACTATATATAAGAAGTGAGTGGGGATCTGACCAACAAGGGATTATATTTTTACACAATGGAGTCTAGAGCCATTGCCTTACTAGATCTGGTATCTCGCAAGATGGAGAGTCATTTTAGCTCCCTTATGATGCTCATGAAGACAGAGCAGGGTAGTGTCTATGAAGAGGGTATGACTAGCTGTCCTGCTCCGATGTCTACTCATCTACAAGACACAGAGAATGAAGAGTACTTACAGAGTCTTGCTGATGATCTAGATGGGACTGCTGCAACGGACATGATGCTGGAGGATTTTGTGAGGAACATGCTAGTGTCTGCTTTATTAGACAATCCATTAGCTACAAAAGCTCGCTCTAAAACAATGCCAGAATATAAAAAGTTGGTCCTGGGCCCCCTGGAGAAGCGGCCGGTCAATGGGGAAGTGCAGACTGACTATAAGCTAAAGCCCTTTAAATGTATACCGCCGGATCCCTTGTGCGCTATAATTCATTAACATACCGAAGCAAAGACCTTAACTAAGCTATGTGGAAGTTTCATCTGGCACCTGAGTGCATATATTAGAAATTTTTTATGTAAGTTTGTATGTAAACCTGCCTAAATGAATGACCCCAGACTAGGCACTAATTTCCTTCAAATAATAGCCAAAACACAAAGAAGGCAACTTTATTACTTTTGTATAAACATAAATAAATCTCTTAAACATGTATTTGATGCTTGATCTGAGTTTAAAGACCACGTCTGCTTGATCTGAGCGAGAAACCATCTAACAAATATCTCACTTCCTGTAGATAAACAAGCGCACATAGCTTCCCTGATTGCTGTTCTGGGATAAGGGAAACTTCAAAGCAGAAAAAAAAACAGATTTAACAACTACTTCCCTTATTAATTTAAATTTTAAATGTTTACACCTGTATCCGTTTTCTGCGAGTAAATTAAAATAACATTTAAATACAGTATTGTGTAGCTAACTATATGTTTGGTATATAATAGAAATACATTGTTTATTTACCCTACTAAAAGTAAAATATAAAAAAAAACTAGGGTTTTGCCAAGCAAAATTTAAACTTCATTATTGTAATCATCACACAGGAGAAGAATTACAATGTGCATTTGTTTCGTTACAAATACATATTCATAACAAAAATACAGATATTTTTTTCTTATTCACAAAACAAATATCCGAACAAATGCACAAACTAATTTAAAGGGATACTAAACTAAAAGAAAATCTTTAACTGAGCTAGACCATGCAATTTTAATCAATTTTCTAATTTACTCCTATTGTCAATTTTTCTTCGTTTTCTTGCTATATTTTTTTAAAAAGCAGGAATTTAAAACTTAGGAGCCGGCCCATTTTTGGTTCAGAACCTGGGTTATGCTTGCTTATTGGTGGCTAAATGTAGTCACCAATAAGAAAGCGCTATCCAGGGTACTGAACCTAAAATTGTATGTTCTATCTGAATCATGAAAGAAATTTTTTTGGTTTAGTATCCCTTTAAAGAAAACAAATATATATATATGTTTCCTTTAAATCATCTTTAAAAGGTAAAACACTTATAGTGTACTGGGGAGCCGTGCTTATCGCGACCCTTTTTCACAGAGACCAGGGCTGTGCTAATAGCATGCTAAGTGTGGTGGACCTAAAGCCTGTGTTAAAGGATAAGGAATAGCGCGACTCCTCCCAGTGAGCTATAGGTAAGTATAAAACTACAGGTGATACGGTAAAGGAACATTTATATTTGTTTTAATGACAATTAATGTAAATTTAATTTTAAACTAAACAAATATTGACTAGTGCAGCAAAGGAATAGTCTGAAAAAGTAATTTTTTAGAATATCCGTTACAAATGATTCGTCCGAAACAAAGAATTCAGTACTGCACATATCTAATTTTCATAGCATGGGAATTCCTATCCAAGGTGTTCCTGGAGAGCTCACCACAAATTATAGGGTTTATTCTAATATTTCTGATTTTGACTCCAAATAACAAGGTTTCAGTTTTTGCCTATGGCCCTGATGATTGAAGCATCACCACTATAATGGAGGAAATCTCGTCACTTAGCAGTTAAACAATTTACAGTCAGCTAGATTGCGAGTTGTGCGTTGTGCATCTTTAAACGCTGAAAATATGGCATTTTGAGCGTTAAAACAGCACCTCAGCCATTACAAGTCTTGTCGGTATAGCTGTACCGCAAGCCTGTTAGCCTGTAACGCAACGTCAGTCCCGCACTCGTAAAAATTATGTTTTTTCATGGGATTCCCATAGCACTGTCATTATGAGTTTTGCAGTGAGGCTAAAAAACCTGCGTTACACCCTAAAATGACAATATCTGTAACGCCATCTAAAAGAAGTAGATAGTTTTACGCTACACATCGCCCCCACTGTACTAAAGTTATTAAGCCCTACACCACCGCCACTATAATAAACCTATTAACCCCTAAACCGAAAGCCTCCCACATCGCAATAAACTAAATTAAACTAGTAACCCATAAACTTAACCATAACCCTAACCCTAACACCCCCTAACTTTATATTAAAATTACAATTTCCCTATCTTAAATTAAAACTTACCTGTCAAATTAAAAGAACTAAGTTTAATAACTACCAATTAAATAACTAAACTACACATTAAAAAAATCTAAACACTACTATAAAAATTACAAACTATCTAATTACAAAAAATAAAAAAGACTAAATTACAAAAAATAACAAACAATAAATTACGAAAAATGACAAACAAAATGATCAAAAATAAAAAAGAATTACACCTAATCTAATAGCTTTATTAAAATAAAAAGCCCACCCAAAATAAAAAAGCCCCCAGCCTACAATAAACTACCAATGGCCCTTAAAAGGTCCTTTTGTGGGGCATTGCCCCAAAGATATCAGCTCTTTTCCCTGAAAAAAATACAAAGACCCCCCCAACAGTAAAACCCACCTCCCAACCAACCCCCAAAATAAAAAACCTAACTCTAACAAAACCAAATATACCCATTTCCCTGAAAAGGGCATTTGTATAGGCATTGCCCTTAAAAGGGCATTTAGCTCCTTTGTTGCCCAAACCCTAATCTTAAACAAAAAACACCCCAAAAACCTTTAAAACCCCAACACTAACCCCCTACGATCCATCCAGGTGGCGAGAAGTCTTCATTCAGGTGGCATCTTCTATCTTCATCCCGGTGGCGCGGAGCGGGTCCATCCTGAAGACATCAGCCGCGGAGCATCCTATTCATACGGTCGCTGTCATACACTGAATCTTCAATGCAAGGTACACGATTCAATGTGGCGTCCCTTGCATTCCTATTGACTGAAAAAATTGAATCAGCCAATAGGAATTAGAGCTGCTAAAATCCTATTGGCTATTAAAATCAGCCAATAGGATTTAAGCAGCTCTCATTCTATTGGATGATTCATCATCCAATAGAATGAGAGCTGCTTAAATCCTATTGGCTGATTTGAACAGCCAATAGGATTTAAGCAGCTCTCATTCTATTGAATGATTCATCATCCAATAGGATGAGAGCTGCTTAAATCCTATTGGCTGATTTAAACAGCCAATAGGATTTAAGCAACTCTCATTCTATTGGTTGATTTGAATTTGAAGAATCAAATGAGCCAATAAGAATTCAAGGGACACCATCTTTAATCGTGTACCTTGAATTCGATCGGAAGAAGAGGATCTTCCACGCTCCATGGCTCTGCGGTCGGCGGTATTCAGTTCCGCCATCGCTGGTCTTCAGTTCTGCTGTCCTGGATGAAGAAAGAAGAGGTCCACGCTTGGAAGAAGATTTGGCCACTTCGAAGAAGACTTCACCGCATGGAAGAGGACCTTCTGCGCCGGATTTCAGGACCTGTGTGTATCTTTTTTTTTTTTTTAGATTAGGGATGGGCGACAAAAGAGCTGAATGCCCTCTTAAGGGCAATGCCCATACTAATTTTTTAGTGTTAAGTTTTTTATTTTAGGGGGTTTGGTGGGTGGGGGGGTTTACTGTTAGGGGGGACTGCAACTTTTTTCTTCTGCAAAAGAGCTGTTTATCTTAGGTCAATGCCCTGCAAAAAGCCTTTTTAAGGGTTACTGGCAGTTTATTCTTAGATTAGGGGGTGTTTTTATTTTGGGGGGGGTTATTTTCATAGGGATTAGTTTTAATTTTTTAAACTTTGGTTATTTTGGTTTTTTATTTTCTGTAAAATTAGATTTTTTTATTTTCTGTAATTTTAGTTTAATTTAAATTTAGGTTTAATTTTTTTAATTTTTGGGGGTTAGGGCAATGGATAGTTTAAGTTTTTTAGTGTTAGGTTTATTTATTTTGGGGGGGGGGTGGGTGGTGGGTTTTACTGTTAGGGGGGACTTAAGAACTTTTGGTAACTGCAAAAGAGCTGTTTAACTTAGGGCAATGCCCTACAAAAAGCCCTTTTAAGGGTTATTGGTAGTTTAGCATTAGATTATGGGGTGTTTTTATTTTGGGGGGCTTTTATATTTTCATAGGGATTAGGGTTTATTTTTATTTTTTGGTGGGTTTTAGAATGCCCTTTTAGGGTAATACCCATACAAACGCCCTTTTTTGTAACTGCAAAAGAGCTGTTTAACTTAGGGCAATGCCCTACAAAAAGCCATTTTAAGGGCTATTGGTAGTTCAGCATTAGATTAGGGGGTGTTTTATTTTTTTGGGGGGGGATTAGGTTTATTTTTTTAATTTTTGATAATTTGTTTATTTTTTTTCTGTAGTTCAATTATTTTTTTTTAATTAACAACACATAGACTGCCCTCTGGGCAGTCTTACCAACTAGTAGAAAATAATGCCCTTTTAAATTATTGAATACAAATTTCTATGTATAGTGGGTCAAAAAAGTATTTAGTCAGCCCAATTGTGCAAGTTCTCCCACTTAAGAAGATGTGAGAGGCCTGTAATTTTCATCATAGGTATACCTCAACTATGAGAGACAAAATGTGGAAACAAATCCAGACAATCACATTGTCTGATTTGGAAAGAATTTATTTGCATATTATGGTAGAAAATAAGCATTTGGTCACATACAAACAAGCAAGATTTCTGACTCTCACACACCTGTATCTTCTTCTTTAAGAGGCTTCTCTGTCCTCCACTCATTAACTGTATTAATGGCACCTGTTTGAACTTGTTATCAGTATAAAAGACACCTGTCCACAACCTCAAACAGTCACACTCCAAACTCCACTATGGTGAAGACCAAAGAGCTGTCGAAGGACACCAGAAACAAAATTGTAGACCTGCACCAAGCTGGGAAGACGGAATCTGCAATAGGCAAGCAGCTTGGTGTGAAGAAATCAACTGTGGGAGCAATAATTAGAAAATGGAAGACATACAAGACCAGTGATAATCTCCCTTGATCTGGGGCTCCACACAAGATCTCAACCCGTGGGGTCAAAATGATCACAAGAACGGTGAGCAAACATCCCAGAACCACACGGGGGGACCTAGTGAATGACCTGCAGAGAGCTAGGACCAACGTAACAAAGGCTACCATCAGTAACACACTACGCCGTCAGGGACTCAGATCCTGCAGTGCCAGACATGTCTCCCTGCTTAAGTCAGTACATGTCCGGGCCCATCTGAAGTATGCTAGAGAGCATTTGGATGATCCAGAAGCGGATGGGGAGAATGTCACATGGTCAGATGAAACCAAAGTAGAACTGTTTGGTAGAAGCACAACTCATCGTGTTTGGAGGAGAGAGAATGCTGAGTTGCAACCAAAGAACACCATACCTACTGTGAAGCATGGGGGTGGCAACATCATGCTTTGGGGCTGTTTCTCTGCAAAGGGAACAGGACGACTGATCCATGTACATGAAAGAATGAATGTTGCCATGTATCATGAGATTTTGAGTGCAAACCTCCTTCCATCAGCAAGGGCATTGAAGATGAAACATGGCTGGGTCTTTCAGCATGACAATGATCCCAAACACACCGCCCGGGCAACGAAGGAGTGACTTCGTAAGAAGCATTTCAAGGTCCTGGAGTGACCTAGCCAGTCTCCAGATCTCAACCCCATAGAAAACCTTTGGAGGGAGTTGAAAGTCTGTGTTGCCCAGCGACAGCCCCAAAACATCACTTCTCTAGAGGAGATCTGCATGCAGTAATGGGCCAACATACCAGCAACAGTGTGTGACAACCTTGTGAAGACCTAAAGAAAATGTTTGACCTCTGTCATTGCCAACAAAGGATATATAACAAAGTATTGAGATGAACTTTTGATATTGACCAAATACTTATTTTCCACCATAATTTGCAAATAAATTCTTTCCAAATCAGACAATGTGATTGTCTGGATTTGTTTACACATTTTGTCTCTCATAGTTGAGGTATACCTATGATGAAAATTACAGGCCTCTATCATCTTCTTAAGTGGGAGAACTTGCACAATTGGTGGCTGACTAAGTACTTTTTTGCCCCACTGTAAATCTGACACTGTTCATGTAAAATGCATATCTATACCTATATATCTATAGGAATAGATATACAGGTGGTATATATATAGTAAAACACAAATATTTATATATGTACACACATAAACACATATAGATACCTACATCTACATATTTAGACATGTGTATGTAACTCTCTGTTAAAGCCCTTTGTAGTCTTTTTTTTTCTCTAATACTTTAGACCATATATATTTGAGCCTTTATAATTTTTGAATGCAATTTTTTAAAATATTTTTTATCAGATGGTGTTATTATAAATGTAAAAGTACTTTGTACTTTGTAATGTATTTTTGATATTTTCTTGTGCAACTTTGTGGTCTCACATAACAATTAACCAGAACTCTGAAGTACTGCTAACCCAATGCATGTTTAATTCAATTGCACTCAAATAAATGCGTTTACTTTCAACAGGTAATACGCCTTACCACTCGCACACAGCAGTTAGCGCTTCACTCGTAATCTAGTCTT
This sequence comes from Bombina bombina, assembly GCF_027579735.1. Lineage (NCBI taxonomy): Eukaryota > Metazoa > Chordata > Amphibia > Anura > Bombinatoridae > Bombina > Bombina bombina. Next base: position 1,245,577,881 of record NC_069501.1, read on the forward strand.
AAATTGTGAATTTTTAATAGTTCAGTTTTCACTCTTCTGATGTTCAAAGAGATTCTTAACTATTTACTTCTTTGTTCAGTCCCTATTACTTGATAATCCAGAAAAGACAAAGCCTGGGGCGAGATTACATATACACCGTAGGTTTCATCGCAACTGCTGTGACCAACACCACCCGTAAATTCACTTCACACATCGAGTGAATCACATAAACCATGCCGGCAAATCATATACTGCCGTAAACCAGATAAACAGGCGAGGTACAGAAATGTTTGTCAATACACATTTCTGGAGTCGCCAGTGACTTACAGCAGTATATGAACTGCCGGCGCCTACGTTTAAAAAAAAAAAAATCCTACCCTATATCTGCTATCCCTCCACATAGCAACTACTATTAAAAGTATTAACCCCTAATCTGCCAACCCCCACATCGCAAAGTACCTAATAAAGTGATTAACGCCTAAACCGCCAACCCCCCACATTGCAAAATACCTAATTAACCTATTAACCCCTAATCTGCCTACCCCCCACATTGCAAAGTATTTAATTACACTATTAACCTCTAATCCGCCTACCCCTCATAACACAAACGACCTATTAAAACTATTAACACCTAATCTGCCAACCACCACAACACAAACTATCTATAAAAACTTTTAACCCCTAATCCGCCAACCCCTTAAAATGCAATCTACCTAATTAACCTATTAACCCCTAAACCGCCAACCCCCCCACAACGCAAAGTATCAATCTAATCACTAAGCCCCCTAACCTAACACCCCCTAATTTAACCCCAATTAACTACAATTACATAAAATAAAAAAGACTACCTTAAAAAATATCTTAAAATTACCAAAAAATAAGAAATCCTATCTTTATAGGAAAATAAAAAACCTAAGATTACAAAAAATAAAAAAATCTAAGATTACAGAAAAAATTAACAAAATTATCCAAAATAAAATGTTTAAACCTAATCTAATAACCCTATAAAACAAAAAAGCCACCCCAAAATAAAATCACCCCTAATCTAACACTAAAATACCAATAGCCCTTAAAAGGGCCTTTTGTAGGGCATTGTCCTAAGTTTAAAAGCTCTTTTACTTAACAAAAATACTAAAAAAAAAAAAAATACTAAAAATAAAAGTTCCCCCTAACAGTACCCTGGTTATGAGTTTTGCCCCAATAAAATGTTTCACAAAACTCATAACTACAGTGTTACAAAGTACATTAACACCCATAAACTACATATTATCCCTAAACCACCACCCTCCTGCATCGCAAATACTATATTAAATCTATTAACCCCTAATCTGCCGCCCACCCACATTGCGACTATTAAATAAACCTATTAACCGCTAATCTGCTGCCCACCCACATCGCCAACACTATAATAAAGTTATAAACCCCTATTCCACCGCTCTCCAACACTGCCGCCACTAACTAAACCTATTAACCCCTTAACCAACAGCCTCCCACATAGCCACTACTAAATAAATCGATTATCCCCTTAACCGCCAGCCCCCCAACATTGCACTAATAAATTAAACTATTAACCCCTAAACTTATCACCCCCTAACTTTAAATTAAAATTACAATATCCCTATCTTAAAATAAATAAAAACTTACCTGTGAAATTAAAAAAACCTAAGTTTAAACTAACAATTAACGTAACAACCATTATACTAAAATTAAAATTATTACCAACAATTAAAAAAACTAAATTATACATATTTAAAAAATAAAAAACTAACACTACTAAAAAAAATTAAGTCTAAAATTTAAAAAATTTAAAAATACTAAATTGCGAAAAATAAACACTAAATTATGAAAAATAACAAACAAAATTATCAAAAATAAAAACAATTACACTTAATCTTATAGCCCTATCAAAATAAAATAGCCCCCCAAAATAAAAAGACCCTAGCCTACTATAAACTACCAATAGCCCTTAAAAGGGCCTTTTGTAGGGCATTGCCCTAAAGAAATCAGCTCTTTTACCTTGAAAAAAATACAAAGACCCCCCAACAGTAAAACCCACCACCTAACCAACCACCCAAAATAAATAAACCTAACTCTAACAAGAACCTAAGCTACCCAATTCACTCTCAATTAATTTAATTGGGTAACCCCTCTGTTTAAATTTATCTCCCATTTCCTTTAATCTACAGTCCACTAAGGAATTCTCATTTATAATTCGTTTCACCTTCTTAAATTGACTGCGAGGGAGAGAATTCCTCAGGGCACTGTGATGAAAGCTTTCATACCTTAACAAGGTATTTATGTCTGTCTCTTTCCTGTACAAATCAACTTTCAAATTAGAGATATTTTCATTCTCTTCACTAAAAGTTAGTGTAAACTTCAAATTACTGACTGCTTGATTCAATTGTTCCACAAATGCCAATAGAGTACCAACGTCACCCAACCACGCGCCAAATATGTCATCTATGAAGCGCCACCATGACGCCCCATACATAACTGTTTTCATATACAAATTTTTATTCAACACTACTCATAAACATATTGGCATATGATGGGGCGACGTTGGACCCCATGGCTGCACCCCTTATCTGCAGATACCATTCATCCTGAAACAGGAAATAATTGTTATATAATACTATTCTCAATAAATTCTCAAAAAATAGTATCTGTCTTTCATCATATAAGGTTGAATTTCTGAGTGCCAAAATACACGCCCCTATATCACTTTCAAGGGCCATAATACCCAAATGTTTAAACACTTGAAAGTGATGCAGTATAGCTGTAAAAAGCTAACTAGAAAATATCACCTGAACATCTCTATGTAAAAAAGAAAGATTTTTTACCTCAAAAGTTTCTCAGTAGCCACATCCCATTGTAAAGGACTTCTAAGCAGCAAATCAGTATGTCTGTCCCGGGACAGCGGAAGGAGCGAGCTTTCATGCACACTCATCTTATTTCCCTATTCAGTGTATGGAAGTTTACAATGAAATGTCACGAAAGTTAAGTGAAATCTCATGAGATCACAGTAAAAGAGTTCATGACCTCAGCACTGTTGATGCTGATTGGCTGCTGTTCATTTCTTCATTTTTTTTATTTATTTTTTTACCTGCAGTTGGGCAGCAGCTGAGTATAACTTTTTACTCAGAACTTACTCTGGTGAGCTGAGGCAGTTGTGAGGTAGAATATCTTCTTTTTTACATAGAGATGCTCAGGTGATATTTTCCTGTCAGCTTTTTACAGTTATACTGCATCAGTTTCAAGTGGTTTAGCATATGAGTATTATGTCCCTTTCATGGTTTATCACAGTGTACAAACTGCTTACATCAAGAGTATTTAGGATATGTTTTCTAACGGTAATTCCTGAGTTTTTCAATAAAATCACTAGTGTTTCTGATGAAGGAGGTGATTTTTAATACCTCCGGCAGCAGAACTTTGTCTAAATATGTGGCTATATTGGTAAAGACTGAATCTATTCCTGCCACAATAGGCCGCCCAGTTGGCTTAGTCAAATTATTGTGTACCTTTGGCACTGTATAAAAAATGGCTGTTTTTGGCCATTCTATGTACAGATAATCTGATAATTTGTTATCAATAATACCATTTTTAATGCCCAATTCAACACACCTTTTATTTCTGTTTGTATTTTACTTACTGGGTTACACTGTAATAGTTTGTAGGTGTTTACATCACCTAGTTGCTGTTTAATTTCAGAGATATAGTATTGCCTGTCAAATATAGTGGCAGTTGTCAGCTCTCCTAACTAATACACCTTTTTTCTTTAAGGGAATCTATCGCTTTTTTTCTGGAGTAAAGTTAAATTAGGTTTACATTTATTAGATTTTTTATTACTGCAATGATTCATTTTTAACTTCATTACATCATGGTTTACAAAGCCAACATAGGTTGCAACACTGTTACTACCATAGATAGGAGAAAAAAAATACTTTTCTTAAATAGACCTATGGATTTTAATGTTAACATATCTTTTTTGCTATCAGTGGTATTCTCCACCATCCGTGGACTCTCATTAAATAAGCACTTCAATTTTAATTTATTTTTTCAAGGTAGAAGAGCTGATTTATTTAGGGCAATGCCCTACAATAGGCCATTTAAGGGCTATTGGTATTTTATTGTAGGCTAGGGTTTTTTTTATTTTGGGGGGCTTTATTATTTTTATAGGGCTATTAGATTAGGTGTAATTGTTTATATTTTTGATAATTTCGTTTCTTATTTTTCGTAATTTAGTGTTTGTTATTTTTTGTAATTTAGAATTTTTTATTTTTTGTAATTTAATGTTTGTTATTTTTTGTAATATTAGAATTAATTTTTTTTAGTAGTGTTAGTTTTTTTTATGTGTAATTTAGTTTTTTTAATTGGTAGTTATTTTAATTTTAGTAAAATAGTTATATTAGGTTAATTTATAGTATAAACTTATGTTTTTATAATTTCACAGGTAAGTTTTTATTTATTTTAAGATAGGGATATTGTAATTTTAATTTAAAGTTAGGGGGTTGTTAGGTTTAGGGGTTAATAGTTTAATTTAGTTTTTTGCGATGTGGGGGGCTGGCGGTTTAGAGGTTAATAGGTTTATTTAGTGGCGGTCAGGTAGGAGGTCAGAGGTTTAGGGGTAAATAAATTTATTATAGTGGCGGCGATGTTGGGGAGCGGCGGAATAGGGGTTAATAACTTTTATTAGTGCCGGCGATGTCGGGAACGGCAGATTAGGGGTTAATAACTTTATTATAGTGTCGTCAATGTCGGGGAGTGGTGGAATAGGGGTTAATAGCTTAATTATAGTGGTGGGAATGTCGGGGAGTGGCAGAAAAGGGGTTAATAACTTTATTTCGGTGTCGGCAATGTCGGGGCAGCAGATTAGGGGTTAATAATTTTATTCTGGTGTTTGTGATGTTGGAAGCAGCAGATTAGGGGTGTTTAGACTTGGGGTTTATGTTAGGGTGTTAGGTTTAAACGTAACTTTTTTTCCAATAGACATCAATGGGGTTGCGTTACGGAGCTTTTCATTCCGCACTTCAGGTGTTAGGTTTCTTTTCTAACACTCTCTCCCCATTGATGTCTATGGGGAAAGCGTGCACGAGCACGTCAAAGCAGCCTTTGAATTGTGTGCGGTATGAAGCTTAACGCCACCATATCGCACGCACAAGGAGGCTTTTCTGAAACTTGTAATGGCAGCGCTATGGAGAGTGAGATAACACAACTTTTGTTGCATTCATTTCACAGGAGCGAGCTGCACTTAGTCTTATGGCACGGTCGGGCCGGGCTGTGACTATACAGCTGGCCCAATGCGCTGAGTAAATATAACAGACCCGCTCAGCAGAGAGCAGAGAGCGGGTCTGTGAAACAGCGCTTTTTTTAAAAAATGAATAGGGGAAATTATGTTTTAATAATGTTTGGCTAATATAATGTTATATAATTCTGCACTATGTGCAGAATTATATAACATTATTTTTAAGGTTTACTGTCCCTTTAACTGCACATAGATGAAATACATCTTTGAATACAAACATATTTGCAATATACATGTAATCGGCAAAAATGCTTCTAGTAAAAGTTATCACTGTTTTAGTGCTAGCATTTTTCTCTGCACGTGCATGTGAGGCATATCTAAATTTTCTCAGTGCAACAACATTTTAAAGACTGCAGCTGCTCAGAGTGCTAGTAGGGTTTGTGTCATGTCAACAATCAGCAAATTGATTTATTACAGATGATACAAGCACCGGAGGCTCTATGACCAAGTGCTGCGTTGTGCTCGTGCACGGTGCATTTTTAAATACACTTTTGAAACAGCTATAGCTTTTACTAGAAGCATTTTTGATAATACATGTACAGTATATTGCAAAATGCTTCTATTGAAAAGAGAAATGAATCCATGTGGATTCCAATGCTGGCTTTAATATTAATGAATGCAAAACATGTTTCACTTCAAGCTAAGAGGCTTATGAGAGCATAACGCCAGTCACAAGTAAAATATTAAATCATTACGGCAATAACTTCCTGAAACTAAGGGAATAATAATATTACAAAAAGCAAGAAACAGTGAGTGTTAGCTCTTGTGACAGGGGAAAGTTTTGTGACTAGGTAGGAATTACTCATCTGGGGGTTTGCAGTGTGTAGGAGGCAAGCTTTTTCAGAATTGGTCAATTTGTTTAACGGAAATCTCAATTAGTTAAAGTAACAGCAAATAATTATTTAGTTATATTGATTGCAAGGCATTTTTTTAAACTTTCCAATGCTGTGCATAGAACTATTAGTAGAGGATCTGATTGGTTGTACCACCACTGGCATTAGCTTTACAAAAAAAGCCTTCAGAAAAGAGAAGTTTGAGAGTAAAGGTTAAATATATATACAGTATAGTTCTCAAATTTGTTTTGTAGACAAGTGCATTCAGATCCGGACGAATGTAAAAGTGATGAATATTTAGGTATTCATTGATATTTTTCTGAAAAAAAAATAAACTAGCAAACAAAAAACAAAACAAGGAATTCGTATGAGAAAAAAAAAGATTTCTTCAAGTACTTAAAGAGACAGTCAAGTCAAAATTTGATTTTACATGTTTTCATCTACTTGACTTCAAAGGGCTGCAATGTACTTATATATATAAATATATACATATGTATTTATGTGTTTATATGTGTATATATCTCTGTAAATACATATATGCACATTTAAATACATATGTACACACATATATTTATATATATTTATATAAATATATATATATATATATATATATATATATATATATATATATATATATATATACATACATACACATACATACATTTACATACATATACATACAGATATATATATATATATACATACATGCTTATACATATTTAGACATGTATATGTAAATATCTCTATGTTAAAACCCTTTCAGCTCCTTATTTTTCCCTAATATCTGAAACCTCAGATTTTAGAGAACTTATAACTTTTTTGAGCAATATTTGTAATCATTTTTATTAGAAAGTGTTATTATAAGTGTACTGTACATTTAAAAGTATTTTTGATGTGTTTTGTGACACTTTTTATTTGAGCGTAAAAGTTCTGAGGTAGTGTGATCGCAACGTGCGTTTAACCCGATATCCCTCACACAACCTTAAGCACACCACTTGTAATCTGGTCCCTACAGTTTTAAACTGTTCCTTAGTGATCCAGCAATGTCATTGTCAGTTTATCCCTGTATTATCCAACAAGTATGCAAGCTTCACTTTTGTTCTTGACAATTCTGGTCCCATTAAAAAAAAAAAGAAATACATTTATTTAAAAAAAAAAAAGTGTGCTGGCTTGTAGCACTAGCACTAGCTAGCTACTTCTTTACCTTTATTTAAGTTTAAGCTGCTGTCCAACTGATCCTCTGCTGCTGTGAAGACGTACCCGATAAACTATAACAGACAAAGGATTTTTCATTAACCTCATGAAAATTGTATTTATTTTTTCATAGTATGGGATTTGATGAAAACAATTTTTGACTAGTTTTTTTTTTCTTTTTGAGGGTTCACATCCATTTATTAGCTTGCTATACTGCAATATCTGCAGAAATGTCCAATGCTTATTGTGTCTTAAGTATATGCTGACAGTAAAAAAAATAAATGGAAAAAATATAACCTTAAATCTAGTCTTTAGAACTGAACCTTTTTGCGGGTAGTAACTGATTTTCACCAAGTACTAATATACGTACATTACTAATAATGTGGCTGCAATTCCTAAGTTATCCAATAAAAAAGGTTCACATAAGTATTTTAAGCTGTTCTTTAAGCATTTTATTACATTTGTTTATATGCACATAATAAAACATGGACATGGTATCATCCTTTATGAGAGATATTAGCTTCAGGTAGTACATACTGTATGTGTTGTTCACGTTCCATTTGCTATATTTCAGTTAACAAATATGTTACGAGCAGAGACTGTGTGCCAAGCAGAAATGCTCACAACTATTGCTAAACTTACAAATATATGGCTCAGCAAGAAAAGAGTGGGCTGGGCACGGCTTTGTTGTCTGTGACAGCCTTGTCTGATTGATGTTGTTCTGTATCTGCAGGAAGATGGCATAGCACAAAAACTGCTGCTTTATACAGTTAAAAACGAGCCCTGCGGGAATGTGAACACATTTGTGTGTGTAGCAAGAACATTAAGGTAAGTTCATATCAGAAATGTGTCCACAGAGAAATGCTCTAACTTTGTAATCAAAATATGAAACCAATTTTTTTTTTTATGATTTGGATTGAGCCTGCAATTTTTAACAACTTTTGAAGTTACTTCCATTTCATGATTCAGATAGAGCTGGTAGAACTTTCCCACCTGGGTGCTAAGATTTTGTAATGTTATTTTTTGAACAATTTTTTTTCACACCCCAAAGACTTACACTGTTGGAAAGGTTAGGCGATTACCTTTCCAATGATGGGTCTTGGGGGTCTGTAGCTGCTTATTCATTCTCTTGGTATCTTTACTAGAAAAAGAAAGAATGTAAGTTTAGGAGCCGGACAATTTTTGGTTCAGAACATGGGTAGCACTTGCTGATTGGTAGCTCTATCTGAATCATGAAAGAAAAAAATTTAGATCCCTGCTTCATAACTTGTGTTTCTGGCGAGCCTGAAGCTTCTCCAGAAACACGGGGCATCAATCTCCATACAGAACTTGATGATAAATAGGCCCCCAGGAGTATATACTACAGTTATACTAACACTGTCTGTGTATATTACAATACTACAGTAAGTCTCACATTTTACCCACAAAGGAACAGGAGACCAGGAGTGTATACTGCAGTTGTACTAACATTGTCTATGTATATTACAATGCTACAGTAAGTCTAACATTTTACAAACAGAGAAACAGGAGACCAGGAATGTATACTGCAGTTGTACTAACATTGTCTGTGTATATTACAATGCTACAGTAAGTCTCACATGTCACCCCAGAAGTACAGGAGACCAGGAATGTATACTGCAGTTATACTGACATTGTCTGTGTATAGTACAATGCTACAGTAAGTCTCACGGCACCCACAGAAGTACAGGAGACAAGGAATGTATACTGCAGTTATACTGACATTGTCTGTGTATATTACAATGCTATATTAAGTCTCACATTTTACCCACAAAGGAACAGGAGACCAGGAGTGTATACTGCAGTTATACTAACATTGTCTATGTATATTACAATGCTACAGTAAGTCTCACATGTCACCCCAGAAGTACAGGAGACCAGGAGTGTATACTGCAGTTATACTAACATTGTCTATGTATATTACAATGCTACAGTAAGTCTCATATGTCACCCCCAGAAGTACAGGAGACCAGGAATGTATACTGCAGTTATACTGACATTGACTCTGTATATTACAATGCTACAGTAAGTCTCACGTCACCCCCAGAAGTACAGGAGACTAGGAATGTATACTGCAGTTATACTGACATTGACTGTGTATATTACAATGCTACAGTAAGTCTCACGTCACCCACAGAAGTACAGGAGACCAGGAGTGTATACTGCAGTTATACTGATATTGACTGTGTATATTACAATGCTACAGTAAGTCTAACATTTTACCCACAAAGGAACAGGAGACCAGGAGTGTATACTGCCGTTATACTGACATTGACTGTGTATATTACAATGCTACAGTAAATCTCACGTCACCCCCAGAAGTACAGGAGACCAGGAGTGTATACTGCAGTTATACTGACATTGACTGTGTATAGTACAATGCTACAGTAAGTCTCACGTCACCCCAGAAGTACAGGAGACCAGGAATGTATACTGCAGTTATACTGACATTGACTGTGTATATTACAATGTTACATTAAGTCTCACGTCAGCCCAGAAGTACAGGAGACTAGGAATGTATACTGCAGTTATAATGACATTGACTGTGTATAGTAGAATGCTACAGTAAGTCTCACGTCACCCCAGAAGTACAGGAGACTAGGAATGTATACTGCAGTTATACTGACATTGACTGCGTATAGTACAATGCTATATTAAGTCTAACGGCACCCCCAGAAGTACAGGAGACCAGGAATGTATACTGCAGTTATACTGACATTGACTGTGTATATTACAATTCTACAGTTAGTCTCACATTTTACCCACAGAGGAACAGGAGACCAGAAGTGTATACTGCAGTTATACTGACATTGACTGTGTATATTACAATGCTACAGTAAGTCTCACATTTTACCCACAGAGTTACAGGAGACCAGGAGTGTATACTGCAGTTATACTGACATTGACTGTGTAGTACAATGCTACAGTAAGTCTAACATGTCACCCCCAGAAGTACAGGAGACCAGGAGTGTATACTGCAGTTATACTTACATTGACTGTGTGTAGTACAATGCTACAGTAAGTCTAACATGTCACCCCCAGAAGTACAGGAGACCAGGAGTGTATACTGCAGTTATACTGACATTGACTGTGTAGTACAATGCTACAGTAAGTCTAACATGTCACACCTAGAAGTACAGGAGACCAGGAGTGTATACTGCAGTTATACTGACATTGACTGTGTGTAGTACAATGCTACAGTAAGTCTAACATGTCACCCCCAGAAGTACAGGAGACCAGGAGTGTATACTGCAGTTATACTAACATTGACTGTGTATAGTACAGGGCTACAGTAAGTCTCACGGCACCCCCAGAAGTACAGGGGACCAGGAATGTATACTGCAGTTATACTAACATTGACTGTGTATATTACAATGCTACAGTAAGTCTCACATTTTACCCACAGAGGAACAGGAGACCAGGAGTATATACTGCAGTTATACTGACATTGACTGTGTATATTACAATGCTACAGTAAGTCTCACGTCACCCCCAGAAGTACAGAAGACCAGGAATGTATACTGCAGTTATATTGACATTGACTGTGTATATTACAATGCTACAGTAAGTCTCACGTCACCCCCCAGAAGTACAGGAGACCAGGAATGTATTCTGCAGTTATACTGACATTGACTGTGTATATTACAATGCTACAGTAAGTCTCATGTTACCCCCAGAAGTACAGAAGACCAGGAATGTATACTGCAGTTATATTGACATTGACTGTGTATATTACAATGCTACAGTAAGTCTCACGTCACCCCCAGAAGTACAGGAGACCAGGAATGTATTCTGCAGTTATACTGACATTGACTGTGTATAGTACAATGCTATAGTAAGGGACCTTTTTAACAAAGGTCTGTCGGACCTGATCCGACAGTGCGGATCAGGTCCGACAGACCTCGCTGAATGCGGAGAGCAAGACGCTCTCCGTATTCAGCATTGCACCAGCAGCTCTTGTGACCTGCTGGTGCAACGTCACCCCCTGCAGATTCGTGGCCAATTGACCGCCTGCAGGGGGGTGTCAATCAACCCGATCGTTGATACAGTAAGTCTCACATCTCAGCTAACCTTGGCACCCCATATGTTATGGTACTATTTCAAATTAGGAAAATGAAGGGTGGATTTTAGCTATTGAAAAAAAAGTATTGCAAAGTGTTAACACATTCAAATTTTTTTCACACTCACCTGGTTTTTAATTTATTGACAGAAGAAATATATAATAATTACAAGGAGTATGCCATCTGTTTAGTTCCTTTGTAGGGGTTTAGCAAATAGTAACCAATCAGAGTGCTCCATTTTTGCATCACACTATCCTTTTAATTATCAAATGTGCTTAGTAGCCTCAGGACATTATTAAAAATAGATAATGTGTCAGCAAGATTAGATTTATTTGTAATAGATTTATAAAGTAATAGAAATAGATCAGGTACAACATTATGCCTCCTGCCTATAAATATAAATGAGCTGAAGCATTACTTGAATATAAAAGTATCGGAAAATCAGCCCGGGATTCAGCTACTTTTTTTCTAATTCAATTTATAGCAAGCAAAATTGATTAAGGACCCAACTGTAAACCATTATTGTATTTATTCATGAGTGAAATTATCTTACAGATAAATTATAGGATGAGCGAGGTGTTTTTAACAATACAACAAATGGAACCAACTTGCATGGATAATAAGACTTAAGTCATTTATCAAACTGTGAACTAAAACAAGTCTAATTAAATTTAAATGCACCTGATTTTATATGACGCAAGTTATCCAATTGTATTATTTATTATGAGGAAATCCAAAACATCTCTGAGATTTTGGCAAAAAAAAATAATTTTCAGTTATGTACAAGTGCAGTTTGCACACCAAAGGCTTCTTATAGAGAGTTTTTAGGTGATTTCAGTACGTACAAATACATTCCTAGGTATGCCTTTATTATCTAGAGTTCTATAACACTGATAATAAGCAATATTAAATTAAAGGGACACTAAACCCCACATTTTTCTTTAATGGTTCAGGTAGAGAATATAATTTTAAACAGTATTCCAATTTACTTTTATTATTTAACTTGTTTCATTCTTAAGATATCCTTTGTTTAAGAAATAGCACTAAACACAGGTGAGCCAATCACATAGTGCAGTTATCCTTAGATTGTCTGTGTATAGGGTAATGCTACAGTGAGTCTCACATGTCGCCCCCAGAGGGACATGAGACCAGGAATACATAGTGCAGTTATCCTTAGATTGTCTGTATATAGTACAATTCTATTGTGAGTCTCACATGTCGCCCCCAGAGGAACAGAAGAAAAGGAATTTATACTACAGTTATATTGACATTGACTTTGTGTAGTACAATGCTATAGTAAGTCTCACTTGTCACCCCCAGAAGTACAGGAGACCAGGAGTGTATACTGCAGTTATACTGACATTGACTGTGTATAGTACAATGCTACAGTAAGTCTCACATGTCACCTCCAGAAGTACAGGAGACCAGGAGTGTATACTGCAGTTATAGTGACATTGACTTTGTGTAGTACAATGCTACAGTAAGTCTCACATGTCACCCCCAGAAGTACAGGAGACTAGGAGTGTATACTGCAGTTATACTGACATTGACTTTGTGTAGTACAATGCTACAGTAAGTCTCACATGTCACCCCCAGAAGTACAGGAGACCAGGAGTGTATACTGCAGTTATACTGACATTGACTGTGTATAGTACAATGCTACAGTAAGTCTCATATGTCACCCCTAGAAGTACAGGAGACCAGGAATGTATACTGCAGTTATACTGACATTGACTGCGTATAGTACAATGCTACAGTAAGTCTCATATGTCACCCCTAGAAGTACAGGAGACTAGGAATGTATACTGCAGTTATACTGACATTGACTGTGTATAGTACAACGCTACAGTAAGTCTCATATGTCACCCCTAGAAGTACAGGAGACCAGGAATGTATACTGCAGTTATACTGACATTGACTGCGTATAGTACAATGCTACAGTAAGTCTCACATGTCACCCCCAGAAGTACAGGCAGGGCCGGCTCAACCATGGGACCAAGTGGGTCCAAGGGACCCAGGCAGCACTTGACAGGGGCAGCACTTTATTGACTGAGTCAGTCACTGTCAGACCCTGTCTTCTGTCTCTGTGCGGGAATGCACAAAGACACAGAATCAACCCCCTAAATTCTTTCCCACTTATGCTGAATAAGCATTGGTTGCATGCGGATGCTTAGTAATGTCAGTGGCCAGGCTAGTAGGTTAATATATTAATCAATAATGTTATTATTGGGGGGCGTCATTGTAATCTCGGACCCAGGCAGCACAATGTCTTGAGCCGACCCTGAGTACAGGAGAACAGGAATGTATACTGCAGTTATACTGACATTGACTGTGTATAGTACAATGCTACAGTAAGTCTCACATGTCACCCCCAGAAGTACAGGAGACCAGGAGTGTATACTGCAGTTATGCTTACATTGACTGTGTATAGTACAATGCTACAGTAAGTCTCACATGTCATCCCCAGAAGTAAAGGGGACCAGGAATGTATACTGCAGTTATACTGACATTGACTGTGTATAGTACAATGTTACAGTAAGTCTCACATGTCACCTCCAGAAGTACAGGAGACCAGAATTGTATACTGCAGTTATACTGACATTGACTGTGTATAGTACAATGCTACAGTAAGTCTCATATGTCACACCTAGAAGTAAAGGAGACCAGGAGTGTATACTGCAGTTATACTGACATTGACTGTCTATAGTACAATGCTACAGTAAGTCTCACATGTCACCCCCAGAATTACAGGAGACCAGGAATGTATACTGCAGTTATACTGACATTGACTGTGTATAGTGCAATGCTACAGTAAATCTCATATGTCACCCCTAGAAGTACAGCAGACCAGGAATGTATACTGCAGTTATACTGACATTGACTGTGTATTGTGCAATGCTACAGTAAGTCTCATATGTCACCCCTAGAAGTACAGGAGACTAGGAATGTATACTGCAGTTATACTGACATTGACTGTGTACAGTACAATGCTACAGTAAGTCTCATATGTCAACCCTAGAAGTACAGGAGACCAGGAATGTATACTGCAGTTATACTGACATTGACTGCGTATAGTACAATGCTACAGTAAGTCTCACATGTCCCCCCCAGAAGTACAGGCAGGGCCGGCTCAACCATGGGACCAAGTGGGTCCAAGGGACCCAGGCAGCACTTGACAAGGGGCAGCACTTTATTGACTGAGTCAGTCACTGTCAGACCCTGTCTTCTGTCTCTGTGTGGGAATGCACAAAGACACAGAATCAACCCCCTAAATTCTTTCCCACTTATGCTGAATAAGCATTGGTTGCATGCGGATGCTTAGTAATGTCAGTGGCCAGGCTAGTAGGTTAATATATTAATCAATAATGTTATTATTGGGGGGCGTCATTGTAATCTCGGACCCAGGCAGCACAATGTCTTGAGCCGACCCTGAGTACAGGAGAACAGGAATGTATACTGCAGTTATACTGACATTGACTTTGTATAGTACAATGCTACAGTAAGTCTCACATGTCACCCCCAGAAGTACAGGAGACCAGGAGTGTATACTGCAGTTATACTGACATTGACTGTGTATAGTACAATGCTACAGTAAGTCTCATATGTCACCCCTAGAAGTACAGGAGACCAGGAATGTATACTGCAGTTATACTGACATTGACTGCGTATAGTACAATGCTACAGTAAGTCTCATATGTCACCCCTAGAAGTACAGGAGACTAGGAATGTATACTGCAGTTATACTGACATTGACTGTGTATAGTACAATGCTACAGTAAGTCTCATATGTCACCCCTAGAAGTACAGGAGACCAGGAATGTATACTGCAGTTATACTGACATTGACTGCGTATAGTACAATGCTACAGTAAGTCTCACATGTCACCCCCAGAAGTACAGGCAGGGCCGGCTCAACCATGGGACCAAGTGGGTCCAAGGGACCCAGGCAGCACTTGACAAGGGGCAGCACTTTATTGACTGAGTCAGTCACTTTCAGACCCTGTCTTCTGTCTCTGTGCAGGAATGCACAAAGACACAGAATCAACCCCCTAAATTCTTTCCCACTTATGCTGAATAAGCATTGGTTGCATGCGGATGCTTAGTAATGTCAGTGGCCAGGCTAGTAGGTTAATATATTAATCAATAATGTTATTATTGGGGGGCGTCATTGTAATCTCGGACCCAGGCAGCACAATGTCTTGAGCCGACCCTGAGTACAGGAGAACAGGAATGTATACTGCAGTTATACTGACATTGACTGTGTATAGTACAATGCTACAGTAAGTCTCACATGTCACCCCCAGAAGTACAGGAGACCAGGAGTGTATACTGCAGTTATGCTTACATTGACTGTGTATAGTACAATGCTACAGTAAGTCTCACATGTCATCCCCAGAAGTAAAGGGGACCAGGAATGTATACTGCAGTTATACTGACATTGACTGTGTATAGTACAATGTTACAGTAAGTCTCACATGTCACCTCCAGAAGTACAGGAGACCAGAATTGTATACTGCAGTTATACTGACATTGACTGTGTATAGTACAATGCTACAGTAAGTCTCATATGTCACCCCTAGAAGTACAGGAGACCAGGAGTGTATACTGCAGTTATACTGACATTGACTGTCTATAGTACAATGCTACAGTAAGTCTCACATGTCACCCCCAGAAATACAGGAGACCAGGAATGTATACTGCAGTTATACTGACATTGACTGTGTATAGTGCAATGCTACAGTAAATCTCATATGTCACCCCTAGAAGTACAGCAGACCAGGAATGTATACTGCAGTTATACTGACATTGACTGTGTATTGTGCAATGCTACAGTAAGTCTCATATGTCACCCCTAGAAGTACAGGAGACCAAGAATGTATACTGCAGTTATACTGACATTGACTGTGTATAGTGCAATGCTACAGTGTCTCATATTTGACCCCTAGAAGTACAAGAGACCAGGAATGTATACTGGAGTTATACTGACATTAACTGTGTATAGTACAATGCTACAGTAAGTCTCACATGTCACCCCCAGAAGTACAGGAGACCAGGAGTGTATCCTGCAGTTATACTAACATTGTCTTTGTATAGTACAATGCTACAGTAAGTCTCACATGTCACCCCCAGAAGTACAGGAGACCAAGAGTGTATACTGCAGTTATACTGACATTGGCTGTGTATAGTACAATGCTACAGCAAGTCTCACATTTCACCCCCAGAAGTACAGGAGACCAGGAATGTATACTGCCGTTATACTGACATTGACTATGTATAGTACAGGGCTACAGTAAGTCTCACATGTCACCCCCAGAAGTACAGGGGACCAGGAATGTATACTGCAGTTATACTGACATTGACTGTGAATAGTACAAGGCTACAGTAAGTCTCACATGTCACCCCCAGAAGGACAGGGGACCAAGAATATATACTGCAGTTATACTGACATTGACTGTGAATAGAACAGGGCTACAGTAAGTCTCACATGTCACTCCCAGAAGTACAGGGACCGGGGAGGACTGCATCTAGGAGAGGCTTCCTGTGAGACGCACACGTCAACATCCGGTGCGCAGGCTCTGCAAGACAGAGCGTGAACAACGCTACACACGCAGCAACTGATCCTGTTGGCGGTCTTTTTTTCAGCTAAGCTGCCCGGGGATTTGGAGCACAGTATCCGGCTGCAAAGAGGAAGCCCTCGGCGCCTGCACTAATCAGGTGGCGCTGATACCAGCTTTAACAGATGACCTGGTGTCCTGAGGCACAGCCCGTCAGACAGAAGCACATGGAAAGGAAAGTAAAGTCTGTGAGAGAGTGACACGGTGCAAGCAGTGGAGCAGAAGCAAGGAATAAAAGGGAACTTTCAGCTTAAAGCCTTTTTCCTGTATCCAGAGGCAGACGGCGGCAGCAGGTATCTACGCCGCGGGGGAGGTGTCCTGTGCGGCGTGGTGTCCTGTGGGAGCCTAAGCAGAGTTACAGGCTGACGCGAGGACTGAGTCCAAGCAAAGAGAAACATCCCGAAAATCGCAAGTATTATCAGCTTAACCCCTGTGCACCACACTCTACAAGATTGAATCTGTTAAATACAAATCTGTGGCATAGCCTCAGGACACACTAGGTACTTTGCATCAATATCCCTCTCTGATCAAACTGTTTTGACGCTATACAAAAGGGATCTATGTGTAAATTTCTGGACTGACACTTAAGTAAAAAAAAAAAAAAAGGATCTACCACATCTTTATATGGACCTATAACAAAGCTAATTAAGCTCTCAAGAAAGAGTGATACATTTAATAGTTTCTATGATGTATTTCACTGTATGTTTTTTCTTTTTTTTTATGCGGATAATTTAAAGTTTTCCTTTCAAGGGTTTTTGCTGCAATACTCTAATCTTGTTACATTAGGGTTTGGTTTGCAGGATGTAACAATAAGCCTTCCAAATTGTATTCCCCATTTTTAGGCTAAACTCTGATACAATAAGCTGTAAAAGGATCTTTACTGTAGCTGAAATTGATGTTTAAGGTCTGTGGGTGAAACAGATAAATATTTTGGCCTCAGTCAATCAGCAAACCCCCAAGATAAAGTCTTGCCTGTCCTCAAATAAGGGGATAAAAAGCATCCTATACTCCAGTGCTTGCCTGCACTCAGTCTTTCCTATAACCTGGTCAAAAGTCTGCCGGATTAACCCCATCATAAGACTTATGGCAAAACTGTATATAGCTACCCCAAATAGGGAATAGTGTGATCCGCTATTGTAAGAGAAAATACCCTGTAGTTAATGATTTGTATACAGATACTTTCACGTTTGAAATTCACTTTAGTGTTGACATATTTGGATTGTCTTTTTTTTCTTTTTTTTCTCTCACTTTTCCTCTTTTTTCTAATTTGTTTTAAATCAAGAGTAAAATAAAAAAAAAAAAAAAAAAAAAAAAGGAGATATATATGTGTATATATGTATATATATATATATATATATATATATATTTATACTCATACTTACACACACACACACATATAGACAGCTCCTCTGAAGCTGTACATAAACACACCTTTTGATTGTCTTTTTTTTTTTTAGGACATTAGTGCTCACGGCCTACACACATAGGGGGGAGGGATTTCTCTCACCACTAGAATCACTTCCACTTAAAATCACTATCTTATTAAGAATAGGAACTTTTCACAGAACAAGCTTCTAGTCATTAACAGGGTATGGAAAAATATATTACAAATATAAAAGTAAGATCACCAGCCATGCCAGTAAAAAAAGATAAAAAAATTAAACCAATACAGGAAAATTCCGAAAAATTAGATACAAACGAAGATGGGACTATGATTGACTCCCAAATAGTATTAGACAAGTTAGCAGACATGATAATGCCACAGTTTGAATCTTTAAAAAGTGAGATTACGGCCCTGACGACAGAAGTTAGACACTTTGCAGCACGAATTTCTGAGGTAGAGAGACGGGTATCAGAATTAGAGGATGTTACTAATTTACAAGAGACAGCGACTAAAAAAACAGATGAAACAATTAAAATTTTACAAAACAAAATTCAAGACTTAGAGGATAGATCCCGACGAAGTAACATTCGAATAGTTGGCCTTCCTGAAATTAGTGAATATAAAGATCTATCCACATTCGCTGCTATAACACTACCTAAATTACTTGGATTAAGTTTACAAAATGAAAAATTTCAGGTAGAAAAAGCTCATAGAACAGGCTCCAGCATAAAATATCAAGACGGATATACGAGACCAAGAATGGTCATGGTAAAATTTTTAAACTTTCAGGAAAAAGTAGATATAATGCGGGCATATAGAAACCACAACCCACTCATGATAGGAAATACTCAAATATACCTTTTCCAAGATTATTCGGCAGAAACAGCAGATAAAAGAAAGAGTATGGCGCCATTCTGTACAGCTTTAATTCAGAACAACTACAAAGCTAGTTTAAGATACCCAGCTAAGATAATAATAGAAGACACAGAGGGTAACAATGTGGTCTTAAACAATTGCATAGAAGCAAAAGCATTTTTTGTAGAGCATAATTTACAGGTTCTAACCCGTAACATTAAAAGTGACAAGATCAGAAGACAAGTAACAAGTTATTAATGAATAAAAGTAAAACAAAACTCTATAGTGTAATTAAATATCCTGATCATAGCGTCAAGAGTTTTATGCAGAAGGTATTTGCTTTAAAATTGCAGTATTGCTGGTTATATCTATGTGTTTTTAAATTTGTTTTGGGGAACTCCATTGGAAATAGTCCGCTGGACCCCCTTAGGTGTTGGGTGTTGTTTCTTCTTGTCGTTTTTTTTTTTTTTTTCTCTCTCTTTCTTTTTTTTCTTCTCTTTTCTCTCTCCTCTCCCGGTTCACTCTCTCCCAAGCCCCCGCACTCTTGTCTACAGTATAATACATATAAGAATAACAAACAACGAGTGGGCTAAGATATGTATAACTTAGTGTCTTGGAATGTGGGGGGGATCACCTCCCCAATTAAAAGGAAAAATGTTCTCAAATTAGTGAAAAAACAAAAAGCAGACATTATTTTCCTACAAGAACTTCATTTAAAAACGGCAGAAATTGCAAAACTTAAGGCTAACTGGATAAAAGAAATTATTGCTACACCTTGTGATAAGCGTAGTCGTGGAGTAGCCATCCTATTCCACAGAGATCTGGAATATGAGATAATTAAAAGTGAACTAGACCCGGAGGGCCGATATATTATAGTACAGCTTAGAATGGACAATTGTGTCTGGTCCTTCTGTAATATTTACGGCCCTAATAAAAGTGATAAAATCTTTTGGAGTAAGATAGAGAAAAAACTATTTCCTCTGCGAGGGCAAAATTTAATAATTATGGGCGACTTTAACATGACTCTAAATCCAGTTGTTGATAGATTTAAACAAGTAAATAAGCAACAATATAGACAAGAGGCAAAAATTTTTGGAAGCTTATTGAAGAACTTAGAGGTTGAGGATATCTGGAGGATACAGCACCCAGACGAACGTAGTTTTACCTGTGAATCTAGAGCTTTTAAAAACTTTTCACGAATTGATTTATTTCTAGTGGATAGATCACTCCTCAAACGCGATATGGATACCTCGATTAATGAGATCCTCCTCTCAGATCACGCAATCATAGGGTTAAAAATAAGAGCTAGAAAAACAGGAACTTGTAATAATTTTTTCTTCCCAAAGTACATGTGTAATAACATTAAATTCTGTAATTGGTTAACTAATGCCTGGAGAATCTTTCTAGCCAATAATGCTAGCTATGCTGATAAAACAGAGATTCTTTGGGAAACAGGCAAAGCAATACTCCGTGGGGAGATTGTGGCCTACATGTCAAAATTAAAAAAGAAGTTCCTGGCACGTGAGGTTCAACTAGCAAAACAACTTAAAAATGCATATAACACTTACTTGTCCAATCCACAACCCAATACATGGGGCAAGTATAAACAGTCAAGAGAGGAAAGAGAAATATTTCTAAAACAGAAATGGACCAGGGAAGATCTAAAAGCAAGGGCGACCTTCCAAGGCCCGAAGGGTATGTGTGCAGGGTATTTGGCAAAGTTGATTAAAATAAGAAATAATAAAAATATGATTTCAAATATAAGGGAAGGAGCTAGATTATATACAAAGGCTTCGGAGGTTAGACAAGCATTTTTTAGATACTACCAAAAATTGTATTCTGCTGAAGATATAGATAAAGCTGCTAAAAACAAATTTTGGCAAAGTATCACAGTGCCCAGAGTCTCACCAGCGGCTCTCAAGGAGATCAATCAAAGAATAACTGAAAGGGAAATAGATAAAGCTATAAAAAAATTGAAAAACAATAAAGCTCCGGGCCCTGATGGGCTGCCAGCCGAATTTTACAAAAGCATTAGAGTAGATATTGTTGATATGTTAGGCAAACTTTATAATGATTACTATGTTAATAATGGCAATCAATCAAAATACTTCACGAGTTCAATTGTTACGTTGATTCATAAGAAAGGTAAAAATCGTGAAGAATTAGGGTCTTATAGACCAATATCTTTGCTGAATGTAGACTATAAGATTTTGATGGCAATAGTGGCAGACAGATTAAAAAGGGTGTTAGGTGAGGTTATACATCACGATCAGGCAGGCTTTATGCCAGGCAGGAACGTGGTTAGAAACATACGCCGCATACTGACAACAATAGATTTCTATTATAACAAATTTACGGGACATAAGCAAAGCATTAAAGGTGACCTAGCCCTCCTTGCACTAGATGCGGAAAAAGCATTTGATGCTATTACATGGGACCATCTATTCACGGCTCTTGATAAATTCGGCTTGCAAGGTAATTTCTTTAATTTAACCAAAGCTATTTATAATAACCCCAGATCACAATTACTAGTAAACGCAGAACTCTCGCAATATATAACATTACATAAAGGGACAAGACAGGGATGCCCGCTGTCGCCACTTCTGTTTAATATTTCCCTCGAACCTCTGGCAATTCTTTTAAGGCAAGAGTTAACAGGTATCCGACTTGGCAAGCAGTGTATTAAAATTTCCCTGTACGCAGACGATCTACTATTGTATCTATATAAAACGTCTGAAAGTATTCCAAAATGTCTTAGTATAATAGGAAACTATAGCAGATTTTCTGGGTACAGAATGAATTTGCAGAAATCGGAGATCCTTTGGCTACAGAAAAATGATAAGAGCTATACTAAGCACGGATTTCACGAAGTGCAACAGTTAAAATACCTAGGTATAAACATAAGCAAAAATCCGAATGAATGGTACAAAATAAATTATGAAAACTTACTGGATAAATTACCTCAAGATTTAGCCAAATGGACAAATTGTCACTTTCAGCAAAGATAATGGTAATTAAAACTATTATATTTCCTAAATTTTTATTTTTGCTTCAAAACTTGCCTCTATTCATATCAAGATTAGACTCATATAGATACAATAAATCAATATCTCAATTTCTTTGGAACAACGGTAAACCCCGTATGGCTATAAATAAACTGATTCAGCGTAGAAAAGAAGGGGGTCTGGCACTTCCTTGCCTTAAAACATATAATCTGGTGACCATAGTCAAATTTGCAGTAGACTGGCTGGTAGAGGGGGACTACGTCACCTACTATAATTTGGAATCAGAAGTAATTATGCCTTATAATCTTAAAGCATTACTGCATACAGATAAAAAATCAATCCCTAACAACATTTTCAATTTACTAACATTCAAGAATGTCATTATAGCTTGGCAGAAATATTGTTCCCTCTTAAACTGTCAATATCATATTTCTAGTTTTTGTCCTATTATGGGTATGCCCGACTTTCTGACCGGCCTGTCAGACCCGGTATATAAAATTTGGAGGGAGAAAGGTTTAAAGAACTGGTCCCAATTCAGACAAGCTGATACAATATATATCAAGTCATATCGAGATATGGTAATTGAGTTTCAATTGAATCCTAAAAACTTCTATGCTTATCTACAGAGTAGGAGTTATTTTAATCAACTATGTCAACGTTACGGGACTGAGTGGGAGTGGCCAGAAATAGATTCTGGATTAAAATTATATAAAGCAGGGAAGAGATCAATTTCAATATGGTACAATATGTTATGTAACGTATCCGGGACGATCCATGTGGAAAAAATTACAATTTATATAAATAGGTACTTCCCGCAGGTGCAAGCACAAGAGGTTAAAAAAAGTCTTATCAATTTGGATTTGGCCACGTCAGTGTATAGTTGGAAAGAGTCTCAATATAAACTATTAAATAACTATTACTTAACTCCGGACAAAATTAATAAATGGGCCGATAATGCATTGCGTTGTAAATGTTTTAAATGCAAAGCTGAGACCGCTGACATTATCCATTGTCTTTGGGCTTGCCCAAAAGTATTGCAATTTTGGGGCAAAATTAATTATTGGCTTAATAAATTTTTAAGCACTAAAATATCATTAACTGCAGTCAATGTATTCCTGTTATATGATGAAGGAGATAATAAACCAGACAAACTCCTTATAAATCTGGCTATTCTAGCCGCCCGCAACATAATATTTAAAAATTGGAAAGCACCAGGAGAACCTAGTTTGAAAGAATTTATTAATACAATGGATACTCAGATGACGATTGAGCTACTCAATATTAGACCTTATTCAGAGAAGAGACTTAAGGATTTCTTCTCAAAATGGTTAAATATAATCAGGGAAAAACCAATGATAGCACAAAAGCAACTCATATTACCCATACAAAATTCCCCTGAATTTATGTTACTTTTGCTAAAAAACATGATACCCCAAGAGTGGGGTATGGGATAATTTGATAACACAGGGTAAGGTAACTATACTGGGCAAAATAAATAGTACCTACGGCAACTGAGAGGAGGTAAGTGGACTTGGGGGGGGGGGGTACTTATTTATTTATTTTTTATTTATTTATTTTTTTTTTTTTTCCCTCTCTCTCTTTTTCTTTCTATGTCTGTCCGGTTTTTCTTGTTGCACGTCTTTTTTATTGTTTCTTTGTTTAGTTGATTTTGTTTTTAGTATTGTCTCTAGATGGGGTTACACTATAATAGGTAAAAGCCCCAAAAGCAAGGTATACATTTGGAAAAATGTTTCTAGACTATTCAGCCACTATTGTAAAGTTTTTATAGGTTGGGTTTTTTCTTTTTTATAGCGACATAGTGTCAACAGGGTAATTGAATGTTTTATAGAGGTAGAGTCTAAACTGAAAGTTGAAAACACATCTGATTTCAGGCTACGGATTCTTTTAAGTTAAAATTTAACTTATTTGTATTAGTACTCTGTTATTCTATAATCAATGTAAACACCCTGCGTGGTGAAATGCTAGCCCAAATTGTTGGGCTAAATTTTTGTTTCGGTATACCCTGCGTGGTGAAAGGTAAGCCAATTTGTAAGGCTGTTATCTTGCTTTTGGTTAATAAAAAGGAAAAAAAAAAAAAAAAAAAGAAGTACAGGGACCAGGAATGTATACTGCAGTTATACTGACATTGACTGTGAATAGTACAATGTTACAGTAAGTCTCATATGTCACCCATAGAAGTACAGGGGACCAGGAATGTATACTGCAGTTATACTGACATTGACTGTGAATAGTACAGGGCTACAGTTAGTCTCACATGTCACTCCCAGAAGTACAGGGGACCAGGAATGTATACTGCAGTTATACTGACATTGACTGTGTATAGTACAATGTTACAGTAAGTCTCATATGTCACCCATAGAAGTACAGGGGACCAGGAATGTATACTGCAGTTATACTGACATTGACTGTGAATAGTACAGGGCTACAGTAAGTCTCACATGTCACTCCCAGAAGTACAGGGGACCAGGAATGTATACTGCAGTTATACTGACATTGACTGTGAATAGTACAGGGCTACAGTAAGTCTCATATGTCACTCCCAGAAGTACAGGGGACCAGGAATGTATACTGCAGTTATACTGACATTCACTGTGTATAGTACAATGCTACAGTAAGTCTCATATGTCACCCATAGAAGTACAGGAGACCAGGAATGTATACTTCAGTTATACTGACATTGACTGTGAATAGTAAAAGGCTACAGTAAGTCTCAAATGTCACTCCCAGAAGTACAGGAGACCAGGAATGTATACTGCAGTTACACTGACATTGACTGTGTATAGTACAATGCTACCGTAAGTCTCACATGTCACCCCCAGAATTACAGGAGACCAGGAGTGTATACTGCAGTTATACTGACATTGACTGTGTATAGTACAATGTTACAGTAAGTCTCACATGTCACCCCCAGAAGTACAGGAGACCCGGAATGTATACTGCAGTTATACTGACATTTACTATGTATAGTACAATGTTACAGTAAGTCTCACATGTCACCCCCAGAAGTATAGGAGACCAGGAGTGTATACTGCAGTTATACTGACATTGACTATGTATAGTACAATGTTACAGTAAGTCTCAAATGTCACCCCAGAAGTACAGGAGACCAGGAGTGTATACTGCAGTTATACTGACCTTGACTGTGAATAGTACAGGGCTACAGTAAGTCTCATATGTCACCCCCAGAAGTACAGGAGACCAGGAATGTATACTGCAGTTATACTGACATTGACTGTGTATAGTACAATGCTACAGTAAGTCTCACATGTCACCCCCAGAAGTACAGGAGACCAGGAGTGTATACTGCAGTTATACTGACATTGACTGTGTATATTACAATGCTACAGTCAGTCTCATATGTCACTCCCAGAAGTACAGGAGACCAGGAATGTATACTGCAGTTATACTGACATTGACTGTGTATAGTACAATGCTACAGTAAGTCTCACATGTCACCCCCAGAAGTGCAGGAGACCAGGAGTGTATACTGCTGTTATACTGACATTGACTGTGTATAGTAAAATGCTACAGTAAGTCTTATATGTCACTCCCAGAAGTTCAGGAGACCAGGAGTGTATACTGCAGTTATAATGACATTGACTGTGTATATTACAATGCTACAGTATGTCTCACATGTCACCCCCAGAAGTACAGGAGACCAGGAGTGTATACTGCAGTTAAAATGACATTGACTGTGTATATTACAATGCTACAGTAAATCTCACATGTCACCCCTAGAAGTACAGGAGACCAGGAGTGTATACTGCAGTTATACTGACATTGACTGTGTATATTACAATGCTACAGTAAGTCTCACATGTCACCCCCAGAAGTACAGGAGACCAGGAGTGTATACTGCAATTATACTGACATTGACTGTGTGTAGTAGTAAAAACTGAGGTAAAAGATGTTAGTGTATATTGAATGCATACCCAAAGAGTGGAGTCTTTAAAGGGACATTCCAGTCAAAATTGGAATCCACATGGATGCATTTCAGTTATCAAAAGAAGCATTTTTGTAATATACACATATTAGAAAAAAAATAATTCTATTAAAAGCTATAGCTGTTTCAAAAGTTTGTTCAAGTATTCACTGTGCACCAGCATCATTTTAAAACTGCACTTGCTCAGAGAGCCTAAGGTGCTTGCACCATCTCAATTGCTGACATGGTACAATCCCCACTTATGCTCTAAGCAGCTGCTGTATTTAAAATGTTGATGTAATGAGAATATCTGGCTATGTTTCACATGCACATGCCGAGAAAATATTAACACTAAAACGTGATAACTTTTACTAGAAACATTTTTGTCAATCAATGTATATTGCAAATATGTTTCTAATCAAAGTTGTAAGTAAATGGACAGTCTAGTCCAAAACAAGCTTTCATTAATCGGATAGGACACATTTTTTAAACATTTTTCCAATTTACTTTTATCACCAATTTTGCTTTGTTCTCTTGGTGTTCTTAGTTGAAATCTAAATCTAGGAGGTTCATATGCTAATTTCTAAGCCCTTGAAGGCCACCTCTTGGCTCAGGGCATTTTTACAGTTTTTCATGTGAGTTTGAGGGGGTTTTTTTGGGTTTGGGTTTCATATCGCTTTAAAGTAGTGAGAAGAGATCCAGGATGGAATATTAGAAAGACAGTTAGTAGTGAGTCGTGACACGAGTTGGCAAGAAAGGGATAGGTCTGGTGCAGAGAGGTAGACTTGTGTGTCAGCCGCATACAAATGATACTGAAACAGTAGGAATTTATTAAAGGGACAGTAAACCTTAAAATTAATGTTATATAATTCTGCACATAGTTCAGAATTATATAACATTATATTAGCCAAACTTTATAACACATAATATTCCCTTTTCATTTTTAACAAAAAACGTTGTTTTACAGACCCGCTCTCTGCGCTCTGCTGAGCGGGTCTGCTTTTTTTACACAGCGCATCGGGCCAGCTTTATAGTCACAGCCCGGCCCGACCGCGCCATAACATTAAGTGCAGCTCGCTCCTGCTGTCAGACAGAGCAGGAGCGAGCTATACAGCTGGCCCGATGCGCTGTGTAAAAAAAGCAGACCCGCTCAGCAGAGCGCAGAGAGCGGGTCTGTAAAACAGCGTTTTTTGTTAAAAATGAAAAGGGAATATTATGTGTTATAAAGTTTGGCTAATATAATGTTATATAATTCTGTACTATGTGCAGAATTATATAACATTAATTTTAAGGTTTATTGACCCTTTAAGGAACCTAGAGATAAAGTATAGATTGAGAAGAGTAAGGGACCAAGGACAGATCCTCGTGTTAAAGAAAGTGGTAAAGGGGTAGGTGATGCGCCAGAGAAGGCTTCACTAAAGATATGTAAAGATATGATTAAGTAGGTAGGAAGCGAGACACAAAAGGGCTGTGTCACAAATGTGAAAGGATTTAAGGGTTTGGCGCAAGAGAGGGTTGGTAACCGTATTAAAGGCTGCAGGCAGATTGAGAAGGATTAAAGGGACAGTCAACACTAACATTGTTATTGTTTAAAAAGTTATATAAGGCCTTTACTACCCATTCCCCATGTTGGTTATGCACAACTGGGGTAATAAAGGGATTATGTATCTTTTTAATAAAACTCAATTTTTTTTATGGTTTTAAAAGATAATCCCTTTATTACCCATTCCCCAGTTTTGTACAGAAAACATCGTTATAGTAATACACTTTTTACCTCTGTGATTACCTTGTTTCTAAGCCTCTGCTGACGGCCCCCTGATCACATGACTTTATCTATTGACTTTCATTTATCCCAATTAGTGCTGTATTGTTAGAAGCCACGGGCGTCAGCACAATGTTATCTATATGACTCACATGAACTAGCTTCGCCTGATGTGAAAAGCAAATACAAAAGCATGTGATCATGGGGCTGTCTTTAGGGACTAAGAAACAGACAGAAATTTAGAGGTTTAAAGGTTATAAAGTATGTTAATATAACCATGTTTTTGTTTTTTTTTTTGCAAAGTTGGGAAATGGGTAGTAAAGGCATTATCAATCTTTTTAAACAATAACACATTTTGTGTTGACTGTCCCTTTAAACAGAGAAATATGAGCTTTATATTTTGCTGTAACTAGGTCATTAGTTACCTTAATGATTGCAGTCTCTGTAGAGTGTTGGGGTGATATGCTAATAAAATCTAATTTTTTATTACGTTCACCTGCTCATCATGACATTTATAAGGTGGAGAGAGTTGTGCTACACACAGTATTGCTGAAGCGGTGGCTGCCCAGCAAAATGGATGATTAATAGGGATGGGCGAATGTTTCTAAAAATTCGAAATTTAAAACAAATTTTGATACATTCATTCATTCGAATCGAATTTCGAATGTTTATATAACATTCTAACATTCTATTTTTGAATTTTCATTTTTCGAAATTTTCAATAAAATTCGAAAATATTCGTTCGAATAATAGAATGTTTAGCTATGTATTCATTCAATTTCGAAATGTAATATTCGAATTTGAATGTGAAATTCGAATTTGAAATAGTATTTCTAGTCTACAACTGTGTTTAATAAATGTAATATTCGAATTTGAATGCTACATTCGAATTCGAATGTCACATTCGTATTTGAAATAGTATTTCTAGTCTAATACTGTGTTTTAAATGTAATATTCGATTCAAATGTGATATTCGATTTGAATGTGACATTCGAATTCGAAATAGTATTTCTAGTCTAATACTGTGTTTTATAAATGCAATATTCTAATGTGATATTTGATTCAAATGTGATATTCGATTCGAATGTGACATTCGAAATAGTGTTTCTAGTCTACAATTGTGTTTTATAAATGTAATATTCGAATTTGAATGTGATAATCGAATGTAACATTCAAATTCGAATGTGACATTCGAAAACTGTAAATAACATTCGAAAATCGAATTTTTAAGAATATTCGTTCTTATCAACATTCTATTATGTAAATCGAATTTCTACAATAACATTCGTTCTAACATTCAAATTCGGATATAAACACATTCGCCCATCCCTAATGATTAATAGCACTGCTGGTATTTGTTACCAAGTCATATAGACAAAAGGACACTGTGCAATAACTAAGGACAAACAAGATATTGTTAAAAGAATAAACTAAAAAACTCTCATAGAATGTTTAAATGTAATGTTCTGCTGTTTGTACTGTGATTCACATTTGGATCAACCTTGACTTGAGACTGCTTGAGGTGGAACATTTATGTGACAGAAGTTTTCTTCTTCAGTGAATTTGTTTTCAGACATCTTCCAGCTGAGACAGACACTACTAGCAGATATTGCTAAATGCTTCTTTTGGATGACACTTAGAGAATATGACTTTGGCACGATATTTGTGCAGATGTTAGCGGAAGTTGTTTGTGTTTGGAACAAACATTAGTAATGTGCCAAGTCTAGAGAGTTATCATGTGATGCTTCATGCACAGAAAGAAAAATCCAAACCTCTCATAACCGTCTAAATTATTTATCATAATAATCTGCTTACACCTGTTACAACCAAGTGTTTGCAAAATCTCTTAATTACACAGCATTTTTTTAATATTTATTCTTGCATCAACCGCAAATTCCTGAGAATATTTGTCCCCTTCTTCAGAACTTATGTTTATAAAAATGAGGCAGATGTTACCAGATACATCTGCTTGAATAAAGTCACATATTAGCTGAGACAATTCCAGTAAATGCTGAATTTTGTTACTATTTATTAGATTCTTGCTTGGCTATCTTGATAAAATGGACCACAAACTGTGCGTATGAATATATGTGTATGTATGTGAGTATGTCTGTGTCTGTATATATATATATATATATATATATATATATATATATATATATATATATATATATATACATATATATATATATATATATATATACAGTATATAGAAACACACAAGGCTGGAAATTTACACTAGTTCTACTCTTATCTTTCACATTGAGTGGACTAGTAACAAACACTTCTCTTCCTACTAGTATACTATATATAGACTAGTACACTGTGTGTGTGTGTGTGTGTGTGTATTTATCTATAAATACACACACACACACAAGGCTGGAAATTTACACTAGTTCCACTCTTATCTTTCACATTGAGTGGACTAGTAACAAACACTTCTCCTCTTACTAGTACACTATGTATAGACTAGTACACTGTGTGTGTGTGTATATATATATATGAGAAAAATGAAAATTGATTATCAAAATGAATGCACCAATGAAATTTAAAGCAAAAGAAAAATACTGACAAAATTTGTTAGTATTTATTAGTGTTCTTTAAATTAATTTTAAGTTTTAATACCTTTTGCACGCTGGAAAGCCGCGCTAACCCGGTTCTCTACTTCACAGAACGTTAGCCAGCGGCACTACCAGGAGGCTTAGCATGGCGGTTCCCAGGTCCTGCACTAAAGGAGAACTGTGTTCTGGTTTCTTTGAAGAAGAAGAGCGGTTAGCGTATTTTTTTTTTCGCCTGTAGCTTTTAACCCCTTAATGACCAGCGCCGTACCCTGTACGATGCTGGTCGTTATGCGTTTAAGGACCAGCGACGTACCCTGTGCGTCACTGCAGCCCTGGGCTTCTCTCTGCCACAATCTCACTCAAAATAGCGAGATTGCGCTATTTTTGCATGCCCCACCAGTGGGGCACTGCAGAAATAGATTTGCAGAGATACAGATGGAGAAAGGGCCACTCTGTGGCCCTCTCTGCATCGGACAGCGGTGGTGTCATTCGCTGGTGGGTGGGAGGGTTAGGAGGGAGGCGTGTGGGCGGCCCATCGCTGTAGGGGTGGGAGGAGGGCGGGATTGGGTGGGACCTCTACGCCATGCTACAGGTGTTCAAGGAAAGTGCCAGTGCTGAGTTACAGTGAGGAGGAAGGAGGGAAGAGAGGCAATAAAGGGTATTCTCTGTGCGATCCTTTGGGGGAAGGGATCTAGGAGGGGAGGGGGTAGGTTATTAAGGGGGGCAGCTACACTACAGAAAAAAATGGGTACTTAAATTGTTAAAAAAAAAAAAAATTGCCTTATTTGCAGCAAACTGGCAGACAGCTGCCAGTACCCAAGATGGCGGCAAATAGGTAGAGGGGGGAGCATAAGAGAGCTCTTTGGTGGGATCAGGGAGGTTAGAAGGTATGAGGGGATACTACCCTGCAGAAAATATATAATAATAATAATAATTAAAAAAAAAAATAACACTTTTATTTTTATACTGGCAGACTTTCTGCCAGTACTTTAGATGGGAGTGACCTTTGGGGCATGAGGAGGGAAGAGAGCTGTTTGGGGGGTGTCAGGGAGGGATCAGGGGGTGGGATGTGTCAGGTGGGAGGCTGATCTCCACACTAAAGCTAAAATTAACCCTACACGCTACCTATTTAACCCCTTCACTGGTGGGCATAATAAAAGTGTGGTGTGCAGTGGCATTTAGCGGCCTTATAATTACGAAAAAGCAATTGCAAAGCCATATATGTCTGCTAAGGGGATCCCAGAGAAGCATTTACAACCATTTGTGCCACGATTGCACAAGCTGTTTGTAAATAATTTCAGTGAGAAACCTAAAATTGTGAAAAAGTCAGCAATTTTGTTTATTTGATCACATTTAGCAGTGAAAATAGTGGCTTGAAATATACAAAAATGGGCCTAGATCAATACTTTGAGTTGTCTACTAAAAAAGATATCGTTCTCATAGGTAAATATAAAAAAAGAGGCTCTATTTCTGTTTAAATGTAGTGATGGCAAAAATGCTAAAAATGCTCTGGTCTTTTGGGGAAGTTTTTGGTTGAAATGCCTGGTCCTTAAGGGGGTTTAACATTTACATTTTTTCATGAAAATTAATATCAATGTTTAATGTTTATTCAGTATTGGTCTTGTTTTAACAAAATGAATACCCAATAGCCAATGAATATTTGTTACAGAAGATTTGGAAGAACCGAATATTTTGTGGCTTCACAGCTCTAATATATATATATATATATATATATATATATATATATACACTCATATTTGTAAATAGTTAAAGTCAATGTAAGAAAGAAATAGGCACTCACAGGAATAGTGATATCTTTTTCATGACATACAACTAAAACAGTTTGTTTACTAATTACATTTTCAGTAACCATCTCTTATATATATATATATATATATATATATATATATATATATATATATATATATATATATATATATATATATATATATATATATATATATATATATATATATATATATATCTATATATCTATATATATATATATATATATATATATATATATATATATATATATATATATATATATATATATATATATATAACTATTTATATATTCCTACTTATGTATACCTACTTAGATATACCTACTTATATATACCTACTTATATATACCTTCTTAGATATACCTACTTATATATACCTTCTTAGATATACCTACTTAAATATACCAACTTAGATATATCTACATAGATACCTACTTATATATACCTACTTAGATATACCTACTTACATATACCTACTTATATATACCTACTTAAATATACCTTCTTAGATATACCTACTTACATATACCTACTTATATATACCTACTTAAATATACCAACTTAGATATATCTACATAGATACCTACTTATATATGACTACTTACATATACCTACTAATATATATCTACTTAGATATACATATTTATATATACCTACTTAGAAATACCTACTTAGATATACCTACTTATATATACCTACTTATATATACCTACTTATATATACCTTCTTAGATATACCTACTTAAATATACCAACTTAGATATATCTACATAGATACCTACTTATTTATACCTACTTAGATATACCTTCTTAGATATACCTACTTACATATACCTACTTATATATACCTACTTAAATATACCAACTTAGATATATCTACATAGATACCTACTTATATATGCCTACTTACATATACCTACTAATATATATCTACTTAGATATACATATTTATATATACCTATTTAGAAATACCTACTTAGATATGCCTACTTATATATACCTACTTAGATATACCTATTGATCCATATAACTATTTTTTAACTAACTTGCATATTCTAGAAAGTGACAGTAAGGTATCAATAGCACTACTGTTTTGTTTTGTTTTGTTTTGGTTTTTTTTTTTATAAAAAGTTGGTTAGTTAGTAATATTGATAATATTATGTATTTCTAGAAGGAGGTTATCTAACACTATGTTTCATGTAGCAGATTGTGAGTCAAGCATAAAACCATGACAAAAAAGAATTACCCTGTAAATGACAAAGCACTGAAACTATGGGAGGGACCTATAACATTCTTTTAATGCAGAAGTGTAAATACCTTGTAGGCAGCTCTAACCCAGTGAACCTGTAGGGAAAGAACTGGTTCTAAGTGCTATTTTTATCTTTACAAATATATCAGGATTGTGTTGTCAAAGATGTCAATTATCTGTTAGAATAACAGCATTAAAGTGAGACCCAGTTTGTTCATTAGCACCTCAATGCCATTGAGAAGCCTCATAATGCAAAACCACATGCTCATTAGATCATTATAGACTAGAGCTGATTATGGGGTTGATACTAAAACATCATTTGATAATTATCAGCAGTCACAATCAGCCATTTTTATTGTTTATAGGCAGCACTTTTTCATTATTGTTTGACCCTATATTTATAAAAATGTACTAATATGTTAGGAGAAACATCTGGTGAGCCAATGACAAGAGGCATATGTGCATAGCCACCAATCAGCAGTAGCTCCCAGTAGTGTAGTATATGTACAAAAACAATTTTAACAAAGGATACCAAGAGTTATATTTTTCAATAACTTTCCATTTTGCTTCTATTATGAAATTTGCTTCATTCTGTTAGTATCCTTTGTTGAAGCAGCAGCAATGCACTACTGGGAGCTAGTTGAACATATCTGGTGATCCAGTAAAAAGATGCAACTAACTCTCAGTAGTGCATCACTGCTCCTGAGCCTACTGATGTATGCTTTTCAACAAAGGATACCAAGAGAGGGAAGCAAATTATATAATAGAAGTAAATTGAAAAGCTTTTCTAAAATGCCAAGCTCTGTCTGAATCAATACAGTTTAATTTTGACTTCAGTATCCCTTTAAGCACATAGGTAAAGCAAATCACTGCTGGTTAGCCAATCATGAGTGGTAGTGCACATAGCTGCTGATCTCTGGACATTTTCTAATTGGTAGGCGCAATGCTTGCAACTCCTAAACACACTTTTGCTATGTGCTTAAACAAAATATATAATTATCCAGAGTCAGTAATGCACAAATGATGCGCTCGAGTGAATTAAAGCAATTTATTTTTGCATTAGAATATACGTATTGTTCTTAAAGAAAGCCAAGTAGTCAATAAAGCTGTCAGATTCAATGGGATCTGTTTGCTGTAAACACAAATAGGGGTGATACTCAGTTGCCCACTGCACAATCAGACACAATATTCTACTGTAACATCTGTAAAAAGGAGTTGTATTAGCTCATTTACTCATTCAAACCTATGGGCATTGCTCATTTGTTTTATTTTAGAACAAAAGGCTTTTGCTTTGTGTCTATTGTCCTACTGTAGTGTCCTAAGCTTTATTTCTCAGGTGTGGGTCCAGTTTAAAGTGACATACGTCAGATACACAATTAACTAAGTGAAGGGTGAAATCAAAGGAAATCAGAATCATCATCATTACAAAAGGGAACAATGCTGTCTGCTCACATCACTCACAAATCTGCTGACATTAGCAGCACAGCTTTGCACATCAAATAGAAAAACAAAGAATGTAGGGACAAGTGGTTTTGAAAATAACTGGATCTGGTCTACTTAATAAACTTTATTACAAAGCAATTAACATTTTATTAGAGATACACAGCTGCTCAATAAATACCTATGTTGTATGTATGTATGCATGAATTCCTGTACTGCAGAGCCGCCCCAACTAATGCAGAATAGAACCCCTTGAAAATATTAAACAACTCCCATATAAAAAAATATAATTATGCAGTAAAATAAGCTACACATTTTATAATACAAAATATACATACATACACGTAAAAACACACAGTCACATACACACGATACATACACAACTCACATAGATAAATAAACATATACACATATTAACACATGTAAACACACACACTTATACAAGCGCTCACTACATACACATCAACACTTACACATATACACATTCACACACACATATACATACATTCAGTATATACATACAAACATACATACACATACATATATACATACAGTTAACACACACTCACATACACATCCATAAATACACACACATACATGCACACATGTACACACACAAACACATGAAGACACATACATAATTATACACATACACACACATATACACATGAACTAAAATGTGCACACACAAAAACTAATACACATACACTCACATACACACACACACACATATGCACACATATACACAGACACATGCACACATACACACACATATGCACACTTACATGCACACATATACACAGACACATGCACACATACACACACACATATGCACACATACACACACACATATGCACACATACACACACACATATGCACACTTACATGCACACATATACACAGACACATGCACACATACACACACACATATGCACACTTACACACACACATGCACACTTACACACACACAAACACATGAAGACACATACATACACACATACATAATTATACACATACACACATACACACACATATACACATGAACTAAAATGTGCACACACAAACACTAATACACATACACACACACATACACACACACATATGCACACATATACACAGACACATGCACAAATACACACACATATGCACACTTACATGCACACATATACACAGACACATGCACACATACACACACACATATGCACACTTACACACACACATGCACACACAAACACTAATATGCATACACTCACATACACACACACACATGCACACATATACACAGACACATGCACACACACACACACACATGCACACATACACACACACTCATGCACACATATACACAGACACATGCCCACACACAGAGTCAGATACACTTACACACACACATTTTGAGATAATATTATCTCTGTTGTATATAATAGACATTTAATACACCTGGAAATGAAATTATATTGTTAGTTTTCGCAAAGAAAAAATATAAATAGCTCAGACTTTAATTCAACATTTCCTCTTTTGGAGGGACAGTCCCTTATTTTAAAGGGAGAGCCTT